>NC_056583.1:23414299-23496394 GCF_018340385.1 Cyprinus carpio
GACTGTGTTAATTTAATATAAATGTACGATTATACGGTGGCCAAGAGAGCTCAATGCGCTGCAACTTAAGAAAACACATGCAAATTGAAAAAACACCAGCAAATGAAGGAAACATCTTCATCAGTTTGACAACACAAGTTTTGCAAATCCTCACAACACATGCAAATTAAGAAACGTGCTGCAAATATCACTCAGGTGAGTTTTTGTTTATTTTAACACCCTGATTGCATGAGTCCTTTGTCTTATATTGTATATTATATTTATTTTGGTATTTTTGAATTTTCAGACACATAAACAGTACAATCAGAAGACAGGACAAAACTCTACACAAACAAGAAAGAAAAAACAACAACAAACAAACAAACAAAAAACTTCCTCAATTCGATTCAGTTTAGCAGATAACCACATCACCAAATAAAGGCAAAGGGGTTCAAGGCAAGTCTTAGCACAATATGACATCATAGACAAGGTGAAATAATATTGTAATAATAACAATTATAAAATAATAATAATAATAATAGGTAACAACCTAGGCCTTTTTACCTCACAAGGGCATTACTTAATGAAAATGACCAAAATAACAGAGAGCGTATAGATCTGCAACAGTGTTAACATTGTCACTAGTTTTATGTTAAAAGATAAAAAAAAACCTAAACATAAAAAAAAACACACGAAAAAAATCAAACACAAAAAAAAAATATCAATTAAAACAAAAAATTCAAAATTCAAATAGTATTGCCATTATTAGAACTTTTTAACAGGTGATTGAAAAGAGGCCTCCAAGAAGCATCAAACTGATCTATATTTCTAGAAATGCTATATCTAAGTCTTCCCACATGTAGGGTGGAGGAGAGTTCTGACAACCAAGTTCTAAATAGCGGCTTCGACTTTTTCTTCCACATGCAAAGAATAGATTTTTTTGCAATCATCATACCATACTATATAGGCACTCGGAAAGCATGGCTAAGACACTGCAATGAAGCTGACCAGCCAAGAACAACGGTCGCGAGATCTAAAGGAAGCTCACACACATAAGCATCAGAGAGAAATTTAAAGACTTCTGACCAAAATTCACAGAGTTTTGGGCATGCCCAGAAAAGATGACCAAGAGAGCCCTCCGCAGATTCGCACTAATTGCAGAGTGGGGAAACAGTGGAATAAAAAAGTGTTCAGTTTGACCCTTGAATAGTGTAATCTATGCAGCACCTTATACTGAATCAGCTGGTGTCTGGCATTAATAGAGCAGATGTATATATTCTTAAGACATTTTGCCCAGTACTCCTCAGAAACCTGAATACCCAATTCATTTTCCCAGACGTTTTTCAGGTGATTAGTAGAGCTATCTAACTGAATTGTAAAGAAATGTACAAATTTTGTGATTAACTTTGGGGTATTGGGGGTGCAAGTGAGCAATTTGTGTAATTCATTATCAGCTGATAATGTTTAAAAATTTGGCATAGTGGAACGGACATAATTTCTAATTTGTAGGTATCTGAAAAAATGTGAAGCCGGAAGGTCATACTTCTCTTTTAGCTGAGAAAATGTAGCAAATTTTTTGTCCATATATAAATCCCTCAAGGTGAGAATTTCTTTTCTAGCCCAACCTGTGAACACTGGATCTAAGAGTGAAGGTTTAAAGGCATGGTTACGACTGATTGGAGCAAACAACGAGGTATTTGGGAGTTTAAATGTCTTGCTGATCTGATGCCATATCCTAAGAGAATTACTGATCATAAAGTGGGATCCTACTGCAGCTTTAGATGTCTCTTGGGTTGCAAACAGCAACGAGGAGAGAGTCGAGTTTGAAGAACCCCGTTCAATCACAAGCCATGAAGGAAGATCATCTGAGAAACTATCGGGGTGTGGGTCATACCAGTAAGTTAAGGCTCTACAATTGGCAGCCCAGTAGTAGTGCTGAAAATTTGGTAGACCTAAACCCCCCAGTGACCTTGGTTAGCACACATGTAATTTAGATATTCTATGTGTTTTAAAGCCCCAGACAAATGGCAGTACAATAGAGTCTACAATTTTAAAGAACTTTTTAGGCAAATATATTGGTAAGTTCTGAAAAAGATACAAGAATCTGGGCAATATCACCATCTTAATAGCGTTCACACGCCCCATCATTAATAGAGGTAGAGTCCACCAGCTTTTTATATTGCTTTTTAAGTTTTCTATCATAGTTAAATAATTAAGCTTATATATCTCCTTAGGGTTTCAAGGTATATTAACTCCAAGATATTTCAAGCTACTTATGGCTATTTTAAAAGGTAAACTATGCATAAAAATTTGGTCAATATTATTAGTCACTGTCAAAAATTCACTTTTTTGCCAGTTTCGTGAGTAACTAGAGAGTTTACCAAATGTTTCTAACAGATTTAATAATGGAGGTATAGACTGTTCTGGATTGCGAAGATATAAAATAATATCGTCTGCGTAGAGAGAAATATGATAATTAATTTGGCCTACATTTGGGGACAATATTAAAGGATTCTTTTTAATGGCAAGAGCAAGAGGTCCAATTGCAACTGCAAAAAGCAAAGGCGAAAGAGGACAGCCCTGACGGGTGCCTCTATATAGTTGGAATTGGGATGACCTATTAAAGTTGGTGAGAACCGAAGCCCTAGGTTGGGCGTATAACATCCTCACCCAAGAGGCGAATGTATCACCCATGTTAAATTCTGTAATCACAGCTAAAATTAAGTCCCACTCAATTTGGTCAAATGCCTTTTCTGCATCCAAAGCAAGTATTGCAATGCTGGTTTTAGAGTCAAATCTCGAATATAAGATATTCATTAATCATCTGACATTAAAAAAAGAAAAACGGCCAGGAATAAAACCAGATTGATCAAAATGAATAATTTTTTTAATACAGTTATTTAATCTGTTAGCAAGAATCTTAGTAAAAATTCTAAGATCAGAATTTAAAAGAGCAATGGGACGATATGATAATGGGTCTGTTTCTTTTTTTACCTTTATTTAGAATTAAAGAAATATCTGCCTCATAAAGGGACTGGGGGAGCTTGAGTTCACCAAATGAGTGATTAAACATCCTCAACAGCAAAGGAGAAAGAATCTGCGCAAATCTTTCGTAAAATTCAATTCCAAAGCCATCTGGGCAAGATGCTTTACCACTAGGGAAAGACTTAATAGCATCCAGTATCTCCTCTACTGTTATATCTGCGTTCAAAGCGGCTTGCTCTGAACACCCTAACTTTGGAAGGTGTAATGAGTGAAGAAAGTTTGTTAGTAGTGAGGGGTCAGAACAACCCTTCAATTTGTATAATTCTTCATATAATTCTTTAAATGTATCATTGATTCCACTGGGATTTGTTAAAAAGACACCTTCCTTGTTTTTTATTTTATGGATTGCTCTAATGTCTTGCAGCCCCCTCAGCTGGAGAGAAAGCAATTTGCCTGGTTTATCCCCAAGTTCAAATTGCTGTTGCTTAACTTTTAACAACATATTGTTAACTTGGTTTGACTTAACATATTGTTAACTTAATTTCATTAAGCACATCCAAATCTGTCGAATCCCTGTGTGTGTCTTTCCCTTTGCTTTTTAAGACTGGACTCATAGGATATAATATGTCCTCTCAAAACATCCTTTAGGCTATCCCATAGTGCTGAATCCGAAACCTCGCCCGTGTCATTAAATTTGAGAAACTCAGCAAGCAACTCTGTTAAATGCTCACAAAAACTGACATCTGAGATCAAAGTAGGATTAAAACGCCAGTTATAACTAGGCTTAATTTCTTAATAAATCTAGAGAGATTGTCACCGCTGAGTGATCAGAAATTATTCTACAGTAGGTAGACAACCAAGATGGGTAATAACTGCAAGTCAGTCGCGTGTTAAAATCATTCGCGAAACTACCGCTAGGTGGCGCAAAGGGACGGATTGCGAAATTAATGTAATTGTAAAATGAAAGGAAGACGTAAAACAACAATAACATTATAATATAAATTATAACATCCTTAAAAGCCATTAAAAAATAGGATAGTCTTAGGCTACAGTCTACTTATCAAAAATTTAAAGAAAGACCTTTACACAAAGGCTCTTATGCATGCTATTGAAATTAAACAGTCATTATATATATAGGCATATATATATATATATATATATATATATATATATACATAGATATAATAGCTAATATGGAGAACGGTCCAGCATTTTCATTTCGGTTCATTCTCGGTTAAAAAATAAAAAAATAATCTTCAGGTTCCATTTGCAGAGCAGCATGAGAACGGTCCAGCATTTACAAATAATTCTTATTAACTCTGTTATTATTCTTGATTTTTCAAACTGCTAACACTTTGCATTTTTGAATTATGCCTTTACTGTGTGACCAAAAATTGTGAATTGTGACTTTGATCGCGCTGGTGCCTCGCGCACACATATTCATTGGAAACAGCAGTCATTCACTGAGCCATGCGGCGCGAGCAGCGGTCCACTTTGTCATATTTTTGCTCATTATGATTTTTTTTCCGTAGATACTGAAACACGTGTGAAATTCAAAGCCTATTTTACCTAATGAATAAGAGTTTAGCTTCAAATGGGCAACATGTTTGGATTTGTCCCGAATGAGAGAGATAAGCGCAACCTTACCTTATGTATCGCTTTAAATTATTTTTAATTATTTTTTTATTTTTTGTTTTTGTTTATAAGCCTATATTATTATATACTGCAATTATATTTATCCATTAGAATTATATATTTTTAATTCTTCTTCTGTTCTGATAAATTTGTTAAATTTAAAGGATTTGTTGTAAAGTGAAGGGAACTAAAAATATCCTGTTGGCACATTATAACATTATTAGGCCAGCCGTTATTATTTCTGAATGTAATAAAATGCAACTCTCACAAACTTAATTTATTGTTTAGCATGTTTAAAAAAAAAAAAAAAACATGCAGCAAACAAAAATAGGCGATTAATCAGTTAAAATGTGTTATTGTGGGTTAACAAATTTACATTATACACTTAGGAACAGAGTATGGGCCTAATCTAGGCTATGTTATTAACTATTTACAAGTTTTGTGTATGTTTTTATCCAGCTTTTTTTTTCCATTGCATCTGAAAATGACTTGCACATTCACTTCGCACGCTTAATCTTCCTCTCCCGTTGCTCAGCTGTGGACTATTTCAAAATGTTTGATATAAAGGTTGCTGTCACATTTTATACAGGAATTGGACATTTAAAAAAAAAAAGGCAAAATATATTTGTCATAATACAAGAAGCGGAAGCAATAATGCAAGTAACTCTTCATTTAGAGTAGAAAGGACACAAAGTAGTACTGGAGCTCGGGTGGGCTGGTGGTGCAGGGACTAGATGGTCAGCGTGCTGGTGAAGACAGGTGACGGTGAATATCCAGATGAGAAGGGACGGACACCACAAGGACACCGAACAGGAACTCAAATCCGGAACAGGACTGGAACGGCACATGAAGACATACACTGTGGACACCCAAACAACGATCTGACAAAGAGAGGAGAGTGCGATGAGTCTTTATAGGTGAGTGAATTGGCAGTGCTGGTGCGATGAATGAGATCAGCTGGCGTGCTGATCAGCAGGAACGAGCGGTCACGCCCACTCACACACACCCATACACACACAGAACAACAAATACACGGGACACGAAGAAAACAGTGAATTCATGAACCGTGACAATATTGTTAGTTTTATGCTAACATGCAATCAAGGTCTTCGGATACTATACAAGATACAAGTTCATTCAGACTATTTAACATGCACTGTGACATTTTACCGTTTCAATTTATAAACTCCTTGAGATTTTAAAGTCAGTTTAATAGTATTGAAATTCAAGTTGAATCTAGTATAGAAAAGGTTTTAATTGCTTAAATTATTTCTATGAATTCATAAGTTAGCATGACTTTTTCAACATTGCATTTTTTACAAGCTGTATTCGTTTTCTGAAACCAAGCACACACTTTTTTCTTTTTTATATATATTAATCGCTCGCATATCTCCTACAACCTCTTACAATAATATAGGCCTATATCTGCCTGCAGTTAAAAAGTTATTATATTTTTTTTTTGATTCACCCAAATATGTAGGCTACAATTATTATAAAAATAAAAATAAATAATGTCATAAAAAATGCCATCGGCCTGAATAAATTTGACCATTATAGAATTGGGGTAGTAATTTAGGAGGTGAAAATACAGTGAAATTACAAATGCTTTAAAATCCCATGCCATGACAACTGAAGGTCTATGAAACATTTCTATGATGCATTTTTTTAAACAATGGCACTTAAAGTTTTCAACTAAAATATTATTTCAACCATATAGCCTGTGAATAAATAAAATGCATACTTTTCAATGAAAGAACACTGAGAGTGTAGGTTGCTTCTGGTGTTTGGATTTGCACTAATGTACACTAGTTTTTTTTTTGTGGTGGTGGAGGGCTCTTGGAGCGAGTGAAAACCACGACGCTCCAACTTTTAAAAAATCCACTCCTCGCTCCAGTCAGAATCACACCGCTCCACTCATACTCTGCTCGGCAGTGTGTCTCAGACGCGTGGGGGAGGGTTGAGCCCAATCACAACTACGAGCCCTGAGTGGAGCGTCGGCGGTTTTATTTTGATGCGTCCATACAATATTTTTTAGAGTGTGAAATACACATTTTCACAGAATGTAGCCTATTCATGAACAATATATTGAACCATCTCTTTAAGTTTTTCTAAATCCCAAACAAAGTCCAGACATCAGTAAAGTATCTGTCTATGAACATATTTTATTGGCTTTTTTTAGATTTGGGAATACACATGCGCTACAGACATTATATTTTGTAGACTTTATGTGATTTAAAATGCACAAACCAGAAGCACAATATCTGCAGAAAAGGGCTGGCCATTCTCAAAACATAAAATATTGATTTTATTTAAATTTTCGTTTTTGTGTTTCAGAGGAAAAAACCAGTGTTAAAGCATCTCTCTGTTACAGACCGTTCTGAAAGAAGAATTTATGCAAACCGATATAAAATGCTTTAAAAACTTTAACAGAGATGTCTAGAGGGTATTTAATAGGTCTGCCCCCACGTAAGATTTTTCTAGTTACTAGTCGTTCATTTGACATTATTCAACTAATCGCAGGTTTATATTAAATTTACATCCATAATCCATAATGAGCCTTAATATATTCCGTGCTCAAGCACATGCATCGAGTTTGCCACAAAGCACAGGCAGAAGTAGCCCAATAATTGTGGAAAAGGAGACATATTAATTATTTATTAATAAACAAATGTTTTCTTGTCGGCTGCAAGATGAAATTCACAGTGCTGACTCTCTCCACATGAACGGGGCTTTAGAGAGAAATGAAACCTTCACAGATTACATAATGCTTTCATTTTTAATTGATTCGTTTAATAGACATTTCAAGCTTTCTGTAGATATATTTCTCACGTGTGTGACATTATTAGGAAAAAAATCACGTGATCGAGAGGGCGCCTCCCTGTCATGCATGCGCATTAATAATTTTCGCACAAACACTTTAATATGAATAATAATTCACATTTTGCATATGCATTACAAAGTAAATATTTTTTTTTACATATTATTATCTAAAATAGAACCAAACAAGATTTGTAATGAAGATAAAATATGTAGACAAATAAGAACTCAACTCAAGTTTATAGGTGAAGTTGCGGTCAAAAGCTGCAAATGCACTTTGCAGACACGGATGCGGCAGTACGTGCGGCGGTAGAACCACCGTTTTGGATGTCCACCTACTGTATTATGATGTTTCATTAATTTAACACAGGGAATCAACTAAAAAGAAATCGATCCTGCAGTATGATTTATGAACTTGCGAGAAAAAAGTGTACTGTTTGTCCATTGGATATTTTAATCTGCAGATATCAACAAGGTTCAAACGAATTAATAAGATCCTTAAGAACGACAGTGGAATTGGGTAAGGATATGTCAGAGAGAGATGGAAAGATGTCTAGAGCAGGGTCTAAAACTAAGTTGAAATCACCTCCTATTATAAGGTGCGAGTTTAGAGTGGTTGGTAAAAGATTAAAAAGTTTGCGAAAAAAAGTGGGGTCATCAAAATTAGGTCCGTACACATTCAACAATGTGACATGAATTGAGTAAAGCAGGCCATATACAATTACATAACGGCCATTAGGATCGCTGATGGTAGATATGTACTTGAAAGGGACATAATACGAACCAAAATAGCTACTCCTCTGGCCCTGGATGAAAAAGAAGACTGGAACACCTGAGAGATCCAACTGCATCTCAGTCGCCTTTGTTCAGAATGCTTTATATGTGTCTCTTGCAAAAATAATGTCAGCCACGATAGACTTCAAATAAGAGAAAACTTTAGCTCTCTTAATCTGATTGTTTAATCCACAAACGTTCCAACTGGCAAGAGTAACATTGCCACCTTTAAATAAGGGCCCCCTACTACAAGCCATGATGGATATTATCTAAAGTAGTGATGGCTACAAAAGAGATTGAATGAATCTTAATCATAGCAGGAGATACACAGGCATAAAGCACTAAACACCAGGGGCGTTGCACAAGATCCCGGGCCCTATACATAGGCAGTCTTGATGGGCCCCCATGAAAATATCCAGGTAAAATAAAATATATTCCAGACTTTTCAAGGGCCCTCTCTTCTTTTGGGGCCCTGGTAATCAGTACTGGTGTTACCCCCAGTCCAGCGCCCCTGCTAAACACACAACAAAAAAAAGACAAAACCACCCACCCTTCCCCTTTCTTCAGCTTCCCCAAACGAAGCCGAGAAGATAACCTCATATGAACAGTGGAGCTGCTGGGCAGCATAAGGAGTGAAAGAAAACCTATCAAATAACCTTAAATAAAGAAAAACAGGTGACTCCCTCGCAGCCTCCATACAAATACAATGATGATTAACAAAAGAACTGCTCTATAAACCTAAACTACCTTGAGTTTAGCTCAAAACCCTTGTAACAAAGATATAAAAATTAACTATTCATACACATATTTGACAGGCTCATCATTTACATACAAATAAGGCTCAAATAGTTACAGTTATATAACTACATTCAGCCTATAGGCTACCTGTTAGAGTAGCATGACCGTTAACAGTCTATGAGTGTCTTTTTTCGATTGAAGATATACTAAAAACCTCCAAAAAAGGCCACCAGTGAACTTGATGGTGGAGTCTTTCCACCATTGTCACGTAAAAAATCAGTCCGGAACTGCAGATCAATTAGGTGACAATAAGCCGCGCAGGGAACAGCATTCCCGAAACAGATACTGGCCTCCTTCAACTTCTTTTTCACTCCGTCAAACGCCATTCGCCGTGATAGCACGTCTGCCGTGAAATCTGGGAAGATGGAGACGTGCGCTTCCTCGTATTTTAAAGGCGAATGAAGCCGCGCGAGCCTTAGTATCATCTCTTTGACCGGATAATGATGTACAGGGCTGGACTGGTAATCTGGCATACCGGGCAAATGCCTGGTGGGCCGACGCACTTGGGGGCCGGTCGATATAATATGATTTTTTTTTTTTAATTGGCCAACGACCGGCCCATAAAGCAGGGACAGCGGCCCATTGGTTCATTTTCCATACTGACACTAGGCTGGCCCAATCATCTCTTAACAGGCTCCACCCCTCCCCCTCTGTTTCTTGTGTCAGATGCAGTCAGTGGCTCAGAGCCAGAAATCTGTGGATTTAGGATGGAGAAACAGAGCGCAAGGAGGTGCTCGGAGAAGTTGCGGGCCAAAAAAATAAAAATTCTAGAGGTTGATGCCTCAACATGTGCAAAAATAACCTACATGTACAAGTGCTGTAGCTTCAGTTTCCAAGCCTACAGGTGAACATAGCACATGGAGGAGAGGTGACTAGCCATGGCGGCGCCGGCGGCACCCAGGCAAAGGAGCAGGTGTTTGATAGTGAGGTCAAGGAGGGACAGAGTGAGCAGGAGAGTGTAATTGAAGCATGGTAGCTACATGATTAACACGGAGGGAGTGTTAATCAGGGCGGGTGCAGGAGGATAGTGTGTGTGTGACTTGGGTAAAGTTGGTTTTATATTCGCACATTTGCAACTTTTCACACATTTCCACGTTCAATAACTTTCAAATTATATGTGCAATAAAGTTATTTTTTGCATATTCTAATCAGCGACATCATTGTCAACGAAATTCTTTGGTTTCAAAATCGATCAAAATGGCCAAATATTGTTTTGATCACATATTGCGAATGTCCGCTGAATGTCCAATGTAGTGCTGGAAATTCGTTAGGGACCGTCTAAAAAGTTCTAATTGTTTTTCATTGTGTGCAAACATGCAAGTATTCTTTAGCCAACTACAGATGTGCCAGCAAATATCACTTATATTATGTCTTGTAATGCTGTAGATTTTCCTTTAGCAACAAGAAAAATGGCATTATAATGATGGTGTTTGAAAAGATGTTTAGGAATTTAAAAAGAATGAACGTACATAAACTGTAATTTTGTAACAATTCAGACAAGTGGAAAATCATGTGCAATCTCTTTAACGTAGTTAATGGCATAATTAAAACAATTTTTTTTTATTGATTTATTTGCCTCAAAATGAACATGAACTGTGTTGATGTGTTGGTTTTAACAATGACATATGATTTATTTCAATAGGTTTTAAAAGCATGGGTCAACTTCTCCGAAGCAAATTGGAACATCTTGTCTGGACCCTACAGAACATACTACAGCCCATGTCTTGATGTTCTATTCATCTTTGTTTTTTGCTTATTTTAAGTATAATAAAGACTTAACAGTGTAACAGTGTTCTCCAGGTGTTGAATGAAAAGAATGGCTTAACTATCTTTTCTGTTTTATGACATCTTTGTTTAACATTACACTCTCACATTTCATGTGCATTGATTAATGTTTGCAGTCCTGCAGAAATATAACTTTGCATGGTACTGAATCCATCAGATTATTGACAAGTACTCAGAAATCATGACAGCAAACAGGATGTTGATTTTGGGTGAACATTTAAAAAACTATGGCAAAACTTTCTTCAAGATGGTTTATAAAGAATTTGTGCTTCACATATATATTTAATTTGACCATCACTGTTTTTTTTATCAGATTCCTCAATGACACGTCATCCACTTCAATAGCTTTTGAAAGAACGGAACATGTGCTAAGAAGCAATATATTTATCGGACCCTATATAGCATACATCCAGTCTGTAATGTACAAGTAATTAGTGTAGATGTTCAAAAAGAACCATCACTATGTATTTGTCCATTGACACAAATTCCAGTTCAATAACTTTTAAAAAGAGGCTCACATTGTTGCAAAACAAGCTGCTAAATAATCATGTGACCTTGTAGAACATATCAGAAGTATTGAAATACAAGTATTGGCCATAAAACATACATTCGGAGCATCCCTGTGTTTCTTCATAGACAAACCATGACTGCGCTTCCAGTTCAATACCTTTTTAAAAGTTGCTAAATAATTCTGTGACCCTCTAGATCATATCAGAAGTCTTGAAAGTACAAGTATTTGCTGTAAAAGATACATTTACAACATCCATGTATTACGTGTGTGTATATATATATATATATATATATATATATATATATATATATATATATATATATATATAGGTAATATTACACTTATGAACTATACAGAATATTGTACTAAACATCACAACATAATGGAATATCAAATTTTTTGTTTTAACCCTCTAAGCGCCAAAGTCGCAAAATTGCGACAAGACGTCATACTTAATAAAATAGACTAGTTCCTAATATGGCTTAATATCTCATTTGTATTCCCTACCACTAGATGGCAGACATGTAGTACTTCGATTCTAGACCATCATTACGTCATGTTCCTATTCAAAGTGTTCGAGGAAATAGCAGAGCAAGTGAGCTCTCTCGTGTCATTGATGCGGAAGCAGTTCAGTTCATAGCGTGCGAGTAAATGGTGAGATTTATGAGAGAAAATCGGCAAATGGCTAATACAAATTTGTACCGTGAGGATGTATTGCAAATGTTATTCGCTGATTCTGACTCTGAAGGGGAATATTTGCCTTTTGGAAATGACGATCGGTCATCTAATGGTCGCGCTTCTCCCGGTACATCTTTGCAGCGCAATGGTGCCGCCGTACAAGGCGAGAGTGTTCACGAAGCACAAACAAATGATCATCTCGACCCTTTGCCCAACGGGGATGAGGGTGGCAGGGGTGAAAGTGGTCATAGTGTCCATAGGAGAGCTGTTGCTGATCGCGAGCGCTCTAAAGGCCGCTGGCAGACAGTACAGGTGCGGTCAGTGAGTAGGTGCGCTCTGCGCTGTGCCATGCAATGAGAGGAACCATACTCTCAATAACTATAAACTGTGTCGCCTAGATACCTGATTGGTTAGATAGCTGGTCAACTGATAAAAAAAAATAGGGACATGCATTTTACCATGGCACAGTAATATAGTAATAATTTACTACTTTTTTTCTTTTTTTTTTTCCTGATCATTTGGAATGAGAATAAAAAGACAAAAAACAAACAAACAAACAACAAAAAAAAACCTTCCAAATAATTTCAAACATCCATTCAATATCTATTATTTCCTGAATATTACTGATGAACTGATCAAAAAGTAGGCTACTGGTCACGTGCGTTTTACTACTATATAGTGTAGTAATATAGTAATAATTTAGTTCTTTTTTTTCCTGTTTTATTGTTGGATTCCTCTTTTCTGATCATTTGGAATGAGGATAAAAAGACACACACACAAAAAAACATGCAAATAAGTTCAAACATCAATTCAATATCTAATATTTCCAGAATATTATGAAATTCGAGATGGCCGCCCCCGGTGACGTCATAATATGCAAATTAGATGAGTATATTTACACCCCACATAAACTTTCGGCCATGCCCAACATTTTTCTAATTCACAGTAGATTTCTATCTTTAAGCCCTTTCAAGCCACAAGCTTTTGAAATCTTGATGTAAAAATACAGCATTTTTTCCAAAAAACCCTGGCGCCTAAAGGGTTAAAGGAAAACTAGGCTATGTTTTATTTCATGGCACTGTCCATGTTCCTGATGCTACCTGCATCTTAACATTTCCATACTTTTTCAGTGTTTGTCCAAGTTAACCCCAAATCACTTTGTTATTAATACACTGTGATTGTTTTGTCTGAATCTCAGGAGATCAAAGTTTCTGAGCTTTTCCAATCTTACAAAAGTAAACCATTGACTGAAGTACCTGAAACAAGTATGTTGTATGTTTTGGTTGGATGGTCTGCTTTTTCCATCCGTAAACTATAGGGGTGTTTTTATTTATAAATCTATCCTGGGTCTACTTACTTAATTTCTTCATACCTACATCTGTAAAAACATGTTGGTAGCTATAGCCTTCCGTCCAAGGAATTTTTCTTACTGTCTGTTCCAGTGCTATGTACTGAATTGGGGGAAAAAGGCATTTAAATCTTCTGCTCCCTCTGCCTGAAATAATTAGCAAAAATAATTAGCAAATTAGAAGGTTTTATTGAATGTTTTTAACCTTTTGAGCGGTATGGTCCCACATATGGGATTCTTATTTCCGTGCCTCTAAGGAGTACAGTCCCACATATGGGATTCTTATTTCCGTGCCCCTGAGAGTATGGTCCCACATATGGGATTTAGAACGTTCGGTGACGTCGCATAACTGTCAAATTCAAACTGCGTTTTCGCGCGGTGGCTGGCACTGAGCCAGAGAGAGACGTGCACTGCTCTTGTCATATTATCACAACTATGCAGTATTATTAACCACATAATGCATATTTTAGGTTTCAGACATTTAAATACACATAAATACTAGTAAAACAATACATTTAGAGTTTGAAAAATACACGCATATGTCTATGGAAGCAACAATAATAATAATCCATTCTAATTTAATTTGCAGATGTTTTTTATTCATATCAGATACACATGGTGTATGTAACTATAAAGTTCACTCTATTCTTCACCCAGTTCACCGGCCACTTATTACCTGTATTTCGGGAGAAATTTATGAATTCACATGCTGTAAATGCGACTGACAGGACTCATGCAGCACGGAAAAACATGGCGGTGCCCATTTCACATTACAGATCACAATCAAGATCATTTAGAAGGGTTTTTAAACTACCAAACACACTCATTTACACATATTTGTGAATTGGAATATCAGATTGTTCATGACATGGTATGCAAGTTTGTGAATATCTTAAATTAAAAAAGGAAAAACTAAATAAAAGCGATCCATCTGTCATACAGTGTTATTGTAGACGCGGTGTGTCACGTGACAAGCCTGACGCGTCGCCATGGAAATAGTAAGGGGAACGTTCTAAAATAACAGTTGTCTTAAAAATACTCCCTCTGGGGGGACCGCCAGAATATTTTAAACTCACCACTGAAAAGGTTAAAGTGATTTTAAATGATTTAGAGACAGAAACATCCAGCAGTAGATGTCTTGACTAGTAAGGTATTAATATCCTTTTTTTTCATTGTATATTTTATTTGTTGCAATTTGATTTAATTTGCTTGTGTGTATATGTATGTATGGATGGATGTTATCTGTTAAATCCACGTGCACTGTGATGCTGTCAATCTTGGCCAGGACGCTCTTGTAAAATAATTTTATAATTTCAACGTGCTTCTTTTCCTGGTAAAATAAATTTTGTAATAATAATAATTATAATAATAAATATACATTACAAAGAACACTGGACAGCAAGAGTTTAAAACAATGAAAATAACTAACTGTAATGTGACAAATATGAGAAAATCTCCATTAGAAAACAAGCTTATATGTATTATTAGGTTTTGGAACAAAATACATTTGCGACTGTAAAAGTTGGCACAGAAAAAAAAAAAAACATATATTATAATCAAGGGCACAGTATCATAAGTTTATATGATCATTTTCTTATTGTTTCACATTATAGTCACATGCATGATCAGCCATAATTTCCCCAAACATTTCCTAACATGCCACAATATTGTTTGAACATGATTTCCAAGAATATGAAAGCAAACATTCACATGCATATTCCTTCTGCAACTTTCTGTTCTTGTTTTGGACGCTTTGGAGAAATGAGACGCGTGAACAATGAATTTGTGAAGGGATAGGTAATTTGAAAAAATCAACAAATGAAAGATCATGTCACAGTGTCTGGTCTGTGTATCCCTGGGTGTCCACTAGAGGTCTCACTTCCCCTTATCGTCACCCCACTTCAGAACTACATTTCCCACAAGTCTTGTTGGTACTCATCACTGTTCATTGTATTCAGCTGTTCCCACTTACATTATTTGTACCTGTCTATATATACCTGGTTTGTTTCTGTCTTTTTTTTACGGAGTCCTTGTTTTCCGTCACCCGGTTTTCTCTCTGTCCCTTGTGTTTTCTTGTTTCTTGTTTCTGGACTGATTTTGTGTTATGACCTCTTGCCTGTTTTGGATTATGATTTTTGGATTACCCTATTAAAACTGCAATTGGATCTACCTGTTTGTGTGCGTGTCGTGACAGAAGGACTCCGTCACACTGAGATCCAGCGGTATGTCTGCTCATGTTTCCTCCCCAGCCACAGAGCGGGAGAGGAGGAGTTTTGAGGGAACTCGCCTGGTGGTTTTCCGGGGGACCAGGGGAGGTCGCCGAGGAGGGAGTGGTCGAGAGGAGGTTCAACATCGCTCTCAACCATGGCCCCCCTTCGACCCGGGGCTCGGGTGGGATGGATCAGAGCCACTGTCTCACCATGGCGGACAGAGAGGGGAGAAGAAGCGCAGGTCCGCCATGGTGGCGCCACTGCCCATGATGGCCGCAGGGCCAGCGCCACGAGGCAAGATGGACGCCAGCCCAGCGCCACAGCACAAGGTGGTCGCCAGCCCCACGCCACAAGGCCAGACGGCCGCCAGCCCAAGATGGCCGCGGAGACATTTTTGGATTACTTCTCCATGTTGAACAAGATCCTAGAGATTCCCAGGAGTGTTCACGTCACGGCTGCTGAGCCAGCGCCACAGCACAAGATGGCCGCTAACCCAGCGCCAATGCCCAAGATGGCCACCAGCCCAGCACACCAGCACAAGAGGGCCGCCATCCCAGAGCCACTGCACAAGATGGCCGCCATCCCAGAGCCACTGCACAAGATGGCCGCCAGCCCAGTACCACAGCACAAGATGGCCGCCAGCCTGGTGCCACAGCACAAGATGGCCACCAGCCCAGCACCACAGCACGAGATGGCCGAATCCACACCTGTGTCGCCAGACAAGAGGGCCGACTCAATGCCTGAGTCTCCGGACAAGGTACCACCGACTCGCCGTCATAGAGGGCAGAGGAGGAGACAGGCATCAACCGTTCCTCAAGGCCCGGAGGCCGTTCCCGAGCAGGCTGCTGCCGTCTCGGAGGCCGTTCCCGAGCAGCCCGCTGCCGTCCCGGAGGCCGTTCCCGAGCAGGCCGATGTGGTCCCGGAGGCCGAGGCGGTGCCCGATGCTGTTCCAGAGGCCGAGGCGGTGCCCGATGCTGTTCCGGAGACCGAGGCGATGCCTGATGCCGAGGCGGTGCCCGATGCTGTTCCAGAGGCCGAGGCGGTTCCCGATGCTGTTCTGGAGGTCGAGGCGGTGTCCGATGCGGTGCCCGAGATGGTTCCGGAGGCCGAGGCGGTGCCCGATGATGCCGAGGCGGTGCCCGATGCCGTTCCGGAGGCCGAGGCGGTGCCCGAGATGGTTCCGGAGGCCGAGGCGGGGCCTGATGCCGAGGCGGTGCCCGATGCTGTTCCGGAGGCCGAGGCGGTGCCCGATGCGGTTCCGGGGGCCGAGGCGGTGCCCGAGGCCGTTCCCGAGGTGGTGTCCCCGAGCCCGAGGCCGTTCCCGAGGCGGTGTTCCGAGGCCGTTCCCGAGGCGGTGCCCGATGCCGTGACCGAGCGCAGGCCTTCCAGAATGCCTTCACGTCTCCGCAGGGCCTCCGGGATGGCAGGTTCTGCTCTGGTTGCTCAAATGGCGGGTTCCTCCCTGGCCGTCGGCACAACCGGAACTGACGGATCCTCCGTGGCCACCTGAACTGCCTGGTCCCTCGTTGTCCCCTGAACTTTCGGGGTCCACCCTGGCCCCCTGAACTGACTGATCCACCTTGGCTGCCAGTGGAGCCATCACTGCCTGTCCCTGTTCCCCTACACGGGCCTGGCCTTCCATCCCTCCCCCTGTTCTACCTCCACCAGTCCACCTCCCTCCTGGTCTTTTTGGTTTGTTTTTTGTGTCTGAGGAGCATCTGGAAGCTGCTCCATAGAGGGGGGGTAATGTCACAGTGTCTGGTCTGTGTATCCCTGGGTGTCCACTAGAGGTCTCACTTCCCCTTATCGTCACCCCACTTCAGAACTACATTTCCCACAAGTCTTGTTGGTACTCATCACTGTTCATTGTATTCAGCTGTTCCCACTTACATTGTTTGCACCTGTCTATATATACCTGGTTTGTTTCTGTCTTTTTTTTACGGAGTCCTTGTTTTCCGTCACCCGGTTTTCTCGCGGTCCCTTGTGTTTTCTTGTTTCTTGTTTCTGGACTGATTTTGTGTGACCTCTTGCCTGTTTTGCATTATGATTTTTGGATTACCCTATTAAAACTGCAATTGGATCTACCTGTTTGTGTGCGTGTCGTGACAGATCAGCCATATGATATGTTTCCTCCTTTATTACTAAACTGATCCAAAAGAACCTGTCTGTGTTCAAACATGTTTGGTATTTATATATGTGGGTGGAAATTGTTTAATGATGACATTACATGTCCTGCATACTTTGCATTTCTGTTGTTAAAACAAACAAAGCACTGTCTCAAACATTTTTTTTCATCAATGAGGGCCTGATAAAAATGTCTGATCAAACATTTTATACATTATATTGAATTTGGCCTGATTTAATGGTTTTCGTGTTAACACACAACATTCTGTAAAAAGCAAAAAGAAAACTGTTGAATCATTTCGATCTTTGGACATTTGGGCATATAGTCAAACCAAAAAATAATCTCTCCTGCTGATAGTGAAAAAATAGACAAAGCAAATGTTTTGCTGACCTGAAGTCAGTAATTGTAATAAGCCAGTGTAATAACTAGATGAGTAAATTTTGTTAACAAACTTTGAGGTTGGCTTGAGAAAGCCTAGCCTGAAAGTTTGAAGCAGACATAAAAGCTTGAAGTTTAAAAATTTTGATAGATTATATAGATGTTGATAGCATGATTAGCATGCTGTTAACATGATAAAAATGTTTCTAGCATGATTAACGTTATCCTGTGCCAAGTATTTTTATAGAATTATAAGCATGTTGTTAATGTGTTTCTAACATGATTTAATGTTTACCATGTTGCCAGCTTGTTGTTAGCATGTTTCTAGCAGTATTAGTATGTTCTTAACATGTTCTTAGCAATATAGCATGTTAGAATTTTTTTAACCTGATTACAGTGTTTCTAACATGTTTAGCATGTTGCTTAAACACTCTATAAGTCTCATTGTACAAAATGTTTGACTCCCTCAGTTCTATGGGACCTTTCATAGTTTTGATTTTCCATTTAACAAAAATCGTAAGTCTGAATAGTTAGATAACCGACTCTGAAGAGTCTGAAGGTCTAACCTGAGTTTGGTGGTTGTAGCTCCAAAACTCTAAGAGGAGATGAAGTTTTTACAATGTAGTCTCAGAAGAAAAAGAAGCAGCCTAACTAGAAAAGTTTGTAGGTTGGCTTGAGAAAGCCTAGTTTGAAAGATAGAATTAGTTGTCAAAGCTTAAAGTTTGATACAGTTTTAAAGTTTTAAAATTTAGATAGATACAAATAAATATTAGAAAGGAAGCTTAAATGAGTGGTTGCTAGGGTGTTGCTATGCACTTGCCAAAATACTTGGGGTGGTTGCTAGGGTGTTGCTATGCAGTTGTTAAGGTACTCAGGATTAGGCGCCATTAATGAGAGTACCACAATGCATGCCTGTGCGTTCTTCTGCTCGTAAACAAGGTGCAGTGCATGAGTGTTCTTGCATCACATTAATCTCTTAATCTCTTATTATCATCTTATTATTCAGGCATATAGTAACAATTACTCAGTGCGTTAATAAATGCTTTATTAACACATATTCCTGCTGTAATTTATGATTAATTCAGGTAGCTATAAAACATTTACAGTAGGTTGACAACCAAAATGGGTAATACCGCCGCTGCAGGGCCGTGGCGTTAACTGCAAGTCAGTCACATGTTAAAATCATTCACGAAACTACCGCCAGGTGGCGCAAAGGGATGGATTGCGAAATTAATGTAATTGTAAAATGAAAGGAAGACGTAAAACAACAATAACATTATAATATAAATTATAACATCCTTAAAAGCCATTAAAAAATAGGATAGTCTTAGGCTAGCGTTTACTCATCAAAAATTTAAAGAAAGACCTTTACACAAAGGCTCTTATGCATGCTATTGTTATTAAACAGTCATTATATATATATATATATATATATACATATATATACACAGTACAGGTCAAAGTACAGTCAAAATTTCGAAACATTACTATTTTTAAAAAGTCTCTTCTGCTCATCAAGCCTGCATTTATTTGATCAAAAATACAGAAAAAACAGTAATATTGTGAAATATTATTACAACTTAAAATAATAGTTTTCTATTTGAATATACTTAAAAAAAAAAAAATTATTCCTGTGATGCAAAGGTGAATTTTCCGCATCATTACTCCAGCCTTCAGTGTCACATGTAACATCCAGTCTTTCACATGATCATTTAGAAATCATTCTAATATTCTGATTTATTATGAGTGTTGGAAACAGTTCTGCTGTCTAATATATTTGATGAATAAAAGGTTAAAAAAGAACTGCATTTATTAAAAAAAAAAAAAATTCTAATAATATATATTCTAATAATATATTTTCTTCACTATCACTTTTTATCAATTTAACACATCCTTGCTGAATAAAAGTATTGATTTTATTTTAAAAAAGAAAGAAAATAAATTACTGACCCCAAACTACTGACCAGTAGTGTATATTGTTATTACAAAATACTTATATTTTAAAAACATAGCTTCTTTTTTTTTTGTTTTGTTTTTTTACTTTTTATTCATCAAAGTATCCTAAAAAAGTATCACATGTTTTGAAAAAATATTAAGCAGCAGAACTGTTTCCAACTTTGATAATGAATCATCATATTAGAATGATTTCTAAAGGATCATGTGATAATTATCCTAAAAATTCAGCTTTGCATCACAGAAATAAATAATTGTATACAATTATATAATTATAATGTAATATCATTTGTAAAATTGTAATAATATATCACACATATTACATTACATTTTTTTCTGTATTTTTGATCAAATAAATGCAGGCTTGATGAGCAGAAGAAACTTCTTTCAAAAACATTAAAAATAGTAATGTTTCCAAACTTTTGACCTGAATGCCCCATAATCACTTGGATGTATTATATATATATATATATAATATATATATATATCTTTTAGTATCTGTATATATATATATATATATATATATATATATCCTTTAGATCCTTTAGATTAAAAGCTAAATGTTTTCATTTCGGTTCATTCTTGGTAAAAAATAAAAAAATCTTCAGGTTCCATTTGCAGAGTGAAATGAGAACGGTGCAGCATTTACAAATAATTCTTATTCACTCTGTTATTGTTCTTGAATTTTCAAACTGCTAACACTTTGCATTTTTGAATTATGCCATTACTGTGTGACCAAAAATTGTGAATTGTGACTTTGATCGTGCTGGTGCCTCACGCGCATATATTCGTTGGAAACGGCAGTCATTCACGAGCCATGCGGTGCGAGCAGCAGTTCACTGACATATTTTTGCTCATTATGATTTTTTTTTTTTTTTTTGCGTAGATACTGAAACACGTGTGAAATCCAAAGCCTATTAGCTTCAAATGGGCAACATGTTTGGATTTGTCCCGAATGAGAGAGATAAGCCCAACCTTATGTATCGCTTTAAATTATTTTAAATTATTATTGTTTTTGTTGTTGTTTATAACCTTACCTTATGTATTTATCCATTAGAATTATATATTTGTAATTTTTGTTCTGTACTGATAAATCTGTTGAATTTAAAGGATTTGTTGTAAAGTGAAGGGAACTAAAAATATCCTGTTGGTACATTAGCCTATAGCATTATTAGGCCTGCCGTCATTATTTCTGAATGTAATAAAATGCAACTCTCACAAATTTAATTTATTTTTTAGCATGTTTAAAAAAACGAAAATAGGCGATTAATCGGTTAAAATGTGTTATTGTGGGTTAACAAATTTACATTTTAACTTAGGAACAGAGTATGGGCCTAATCTAGGCTATGTTGTTAACTATTTACAAGTTTCGTGTAGCTATAATTTTATCCAGCTTTATTATTCCATTGCATCCGAAAATGACTATGCATGCGCATTCACTCCGCGCGCTCAAGCTGCCTCCCGCGATGCTCAGCTGTGGACGATTTCAAAATGTTTGATATAAAGGTTGCTGTCACATATTATATACAGGAATTGTTCATTAAAAAAAAGTCAAAATATATTGTTAGTTTTATGCTAACATGCAATCAAGGTCTTCGGATACTATATAAGATACAAGTTCATTTAGACTATTTACATTTACATTTAATCATTTAGCAGACACTTTTATCCAAAGCGACTTACAAATGAGAACAATAGAAGCAATCAGATCAACAACAAAGGTATACAAGTGCCATGACAAGTCTCAGTTAGTCTAGTACAGAACACGTAGCCAGGGTTTTTTTTTTTTATTTTATTTTTTTAAGAATATGGTAGCCAAGAAAAGAAAAGGTAAGTACTAGTATTAGTTGGTTAAGTGCTGGCGAAAAAGATGAGTCTTTAGATGTTTTTTGAAAATGAGTAAAGACTCAGCTGTTCGAATTGAGATCAGGAGGTCATTCCACCAGCTGGGCGCAGTCCAGGAAAAGGTCCGTGAGAGTGATTTTGAACCTCTTTGGGATGGCACCTCAAGACGTCGTTCACTTGCAGAGCACAAACTTCTGGAGGGTGCATAAGATTGAACTAATGAGCTTAGGTATGTTGGTGCTGTGCCAGTGGTCGTCTTGTAGGCAAGCATCAGTACCTTGAATTTGATGCAAGCGGCTACTGGTAGCCAGTGTAACCTGATGAGGAGAAGAGTAACGTGAACTGTTTTTGACTCATTGAAGACAACCCGCGCTGCTGCATTCTGGATCAGTTGCAGAGGCTTGACAATACATGCAGGAAGGCCCGCCAGGAGAGCATTACAATAGTCCAGTCTGGAGAGAACAAGAGCTTGGACAAGAAGTTGGGTGGCTTGCTCTGACAGGAAGGGTTTAATCTTCCTAATGTTGTATAAGGCAAATCTGCAGGACCGGGTCATTGTAGCAATATGGTCTGTGAAGCTTAATTGATGATCCATCACAACTCCTAAGTTTCTGGCTGTTCTGGAAGGAGTTATGGTTGACAAACCCAGCTGTATAGAGAAGTTGTGATGAAACGATGGGTCAGCTGGAACCACCAGCAGTTCTGTCTTAGTAAGGTTGAGCTGAAGGTGATGGTCATTCATCCAACTAGAAATGTCAGTCAGACAAGCTGAAATGCGAGCAGCTACCGTCGAGTCATCTGGTTAAAATGAGAAGTAGAGTTGAGTGTCATTAGGGTAGCAGTGATAGGAAAAGCCATGCTTCTGAATGACAGATCCTAATGACGTCATGTAGATGGAGAAGAGAAGTGGTCCAAGTACTGAGCCTTGAGGAACCCCAGTAGCAAGTTGTTGTAACTTAGAAACTTCACCCCTCCAAGACACCCTGAAGGATCTATCAGAAAGGTAGGACTTAAACCACATGAGTGCGGTTCCAGAGATGCCCATCTTTCTGAGGGTGGACAGGAGAATCTGGTGATTAATAGTGTCAAAAGCAGCAGACAGGTCTAGCAAAATGAGTACTGAGGATTTTGAAGCTGCTCTTGCCAGTCGCAGGGCTTTAGTAACCGAGAGCAGGGCAGTCTCAGTTGAATGGCCGCTTTTGAAGCCAGATTGGTTGCTGTCCAGGAGGTTGTTCTGTACAAGAAACATAGAGATCTGGTTGAACACAACTCGTTCAAGTGTCTTTGCAATGAATGGAAAAAGGTATACTGGTCTGTAGTTTTTTAGAAGTGCTGGATTTAGAGATGGTTTCTTCAGCAGTGGGCTTACCCGAGCCTGCTTAAATGCTGATGGAAATGTTCCAGAGTGAAGAGAGGAGTTGACAATGTGAGTAAGTGAAGGTATTACTGAAGAAGAAATCGCTTGAAGGAGGTGAGTGGGGATCGGATCAAGTGGACAAGTAGTAGGATGACTGGACAGGATAAGTTTGGAAACGTCCGTCTCTGAGAGTGGAGAGAAGGAGGAGAGAGAGTGTGCATTAGTCGTTGTGAAGTTATCCTCAGTCTGCGGTGTGGAGAATTGGTCACTGATGGTTCTTGTCTTATTTGTGAAGAAAACTGCAAAGTCGTCAGCTGTAAGTGTCGATGGAGGAGGAGGTGGAGGCGGATTAAGAAGAGAAGAGAAAGTTTTGAAGAGTGACCGAGCATCACAACAGTTGTTAATTTTGTTGTGGTAGTATGATGTTTTAGCAGTGAAGACATTTGCAGAGAAGGAAGAGAGGAGAGACTGATACACACTGAGGTCGGTAGAGTTTCTTGATTTATGCCATTTCCTCTCTGCAGCCCTGAGTTTAGAGCGATGTTCACGGAGAACATCGGACAGCCAGGGGGCAGATGGGGTGGTGTGTGCTGGTCTGGATGACAGTGGGCAAAAGTTGTCCAAGCAAGAGATTAGAGTGGAGCAAAGAGTGTCAGTAGCACTGTTTGTGTCCAGAGCTGAAAACTGCAAGAGTGAAGGAAGTGAGGATGAAACCACAGAGGATAGGCGAGATGGAGAGAGTGAGGGTAGGTTCCGTCGAAAGGTGGCCTGCGTCGGAGTGTGTGCTGCTTCAGAAGTAAGTGCTAGGTTAGCAGTAATGAGGAAGTGGTCTGAGGTGTGCAGTGGAGCAACTGAAGAGTTGTCCACGGAGCAACAGCGTGTGTAGATGAGCTCCAGTTGGTTGCCCGATTTGTGAGTCGCTGTAGTAGACACTCGCTTGAGATCAAATGAGGTGAGCAGAGTGTTGAAGTCAGCAGCCTGGGGTTTATCTAGGTGGATGTTGAAGTCACCAAGCAGTACCAGAGGAGTAGCATCTTCAGGATAGTTTGATAGCAGCACATCCAACTCCTCCAAGTTTCCCAATTGACCTGGGGGACGATAAATGACCACAAAGTGGATTATACCAGGGTGGGTTACAGTAACAGCATGTGATTCAAATGAACCGTTACCTGTAGGTGATGTTTTTTTTTTTTTTTTTGTATATTATTTTTTATTGAGGTTTTCAAACATCAAAAACAAAAAATAACAGACAAAAAGACCCTTCAACAAACAAATCTGTGCAATGTGTAAAATGAATCAAAAGTACTATAAAAAGGAAGACGTACATAAAGCCAACCTCTATTACAGAGCGTAATCAAAATAATTACAGAAAGTGATTATTACAGAACAGAAAAACATAAATAAGTAATTTAATCCTTCTGTTTTGACAAAAAAGTTAAGACTTGTTCCCACATCTTATCAAATTTTCCAGGGTTCCCGGATAAAGAGTATCTAATTCTTTCAAGATGTAATGTAGAAGTGAGTTCAGTTAGCCAGTCAGAAAAAAGGGGTCTGGTATTTTTCTTCCACAAAAGCAAGATAACTTTCTTAGCTACAATCACACCATATTGAATGGGTAACCGTACCCTTTGGCCTAAGAGCCTGCAATGAGTCTGACCAACCAAGAATTGCTATGAATGGGTCAGGAAGTAAAGCACAATTGTAGACTTTGGCAAAAAAATGCAAAATTTCTATCACAAAACTCAGAATTTGTGCGCAGAACCAAAAAAGATGTGCCAAGGTACCCTCAGCAGCTTTACACTTATCGCATATAGGAGAGACAGAAGAATAGAATTTACTAAGCTTTGTTTTAGAGTCGTGAAGTCTATGTAATACCGTGTCTTGAATTTATCGAACAAGAATAAATAGATGAAAGACATTTGTCCCAAACAGTCTCAGAAACCTGAATCCCCAAATCTTCTTCCCAAGCTATTTTCAAATTAAGAGAAGAAAAGTTTGTATTATCTTTAAACACATTAACAAAAAGGGATATTATGCCCTTAGCATCAGGAGAGTTAGAAAATAAATAAAATATTTTACATTCTAATGGCAAAATTTCAAAGTGTGTAAAATTTGTACGAACAAAGTTCCTGACTTGAAGATATCTGAAAAAGTGAAAAGAGGGAAGGTCAAATCTTTCGCTGAACTGAGAAAAGGAAGGAAATGTATTATTAATATACAAATCTTTCATAATGAGAATTCCTTTACTTTGCCATTCCCTAAAAACATTATCTGAAAGGGAGGGTTTGAATGCATGATTATAACAGATAGGAGAAAACAGAGAAGTATTTGGTAGCTTAACAACTCTATCAAAATATGGTATCAGATCAGAAAGGTAATTAAGGATTAAATTTGTTTTAGGAACTTCTTTACTAGACAAAGGTGCCGAAAAAAGCAGAGCAGAAAGAGATGAGTGGATGGCATTTTGTTCTATCGCTAGCCAAGAGGGGGTGTCTACTTGAACAATGCCTGGAAAAGAATCCCGCCAATACATTAATGTTCTGCAGTTCGCTGCCCAGTAATAATGACGAAAGTTGGGCAAACCCCCCAAGCATTTTGGTTTATACACGTGGGTTTTGGATATATGAGCGACTTTATAGCCCCAGATGAAAGGCATAATTATTAAGTCAAGAGTTCTGAAGAAAGATTTGGGTAAAAAAAAGGGCAAATTTAGAAAGAGATATAAAAATCTAGGAAGGATCACCATTTTAATTGCATTAATGCGGCCGATCATTGAAATAGGGAGTGATCTCCATCTTTCTATGTCCTTCTTTAGGTTATCTAGTAAAGCAAAAAAATTAAATTGAACTAAATCCTTTGGATTCTTAGGGACCACCACACCGAGATATTTTATCTTGTCTAAAGTGATTTTAAATGGCAGACTCTTCATAAAAACTGGATCTATATTATCGCTGACGGACATAAGTTCACTTTTTTGCCAATTAACAGAATAGCCAGAAAAGCTACTAAATGAGTTTAATAAACCCAACAGAGGGGGGACAGAGTGCTCAGGGTCTGAAAGGTACAAAAGAACATCGTCAGCATAAAGAGAAATTATATGATCAACCTGACCTATATTTAAGGGCGGAATCTGTGGATGAAGCATAATGGCTATTGCCAAAGGTTCTATGGCTATGGCAAACAACAGGGGTGAAAGTGGACACCCCTTGTAGGTGATGGTTGAAGATCAAATTTCCAATCTTTCAATATAAGGAGACCAGTACCTCCACCCCTGCCCAGTCGTACGAGGGGTGTGGGAACAAGTGAAATTAGTGGAGAGGGCTGCGGGAGTGGCAGTGTCTTCAGGTTTGATCCAAGTCTCAGTCAGTGCCATGAGGTTGAGACCGGAATGAGTAGCAATAGAAGAAATTAAGTCTGCTTTGTTAACAGCAGACTGGCAGTTCCAGAGACCAACTGGAATAGAGAGCGTAGTAGTAGAGGTCAGAGGGACAGGCCTTAGATTTGTCAGGCAGGCCTTCCTTCGACGTACATAGCATGCTCTCCGAGAGTTAGTAGTGATAGTAGAGATCTGAAAGCACATAGTGACTACAAGTGACCGAAATAAGTATGTGAGAACAAGCTATACAAAAATTAAAGGGGAGAAAATCATTACTCAATTGCCCTGTCGGTGTCCTTGCTCGGAGGAGTCGTGCAGGTCGAGTCGATGGTCTTTACACTCGTCGGTCTTCACACGAGGAGGCTTCACACGAGGGCTGCCGCGATGAAACTACCACTTATATATTTGCCTGATTACCTGTGACTGAAGTCAGCTGGTCACACCTCACTATTTAGCAGACCGAAACTGGACAGTTCCGCGATAGGCAAACGCAAAACCAAACGCCACTTCAGCACATATTTACCAGGGTAAGACACACAGTAAATAAAGCAAAGTTTTCCTAGCAACGACGATCATGCAGTAGTCTAATGAGAAAACGAGGCAAAACACTTAAAAACTGCTGTCCTTATCTGTTGCTCGACTGTTTCTTTTAACGTGTACTGTGACATTTTACCGTTTCAACTTATAAACTTCTTAATATTTTAAAGTCAGTTTAATAGTATTGAGATTCAAGTTGAATATGGTATTTAAAAAAAAAGGTTTTAATTGCTTAAATTATTTCTAGGAATTAATAATATGTTATCATGACTTTTTCATTATATAATTTTTTACGAGCTGTATTCGTTTTCCATTTCGGAAACCAAGCACACCCTTTTTTTCTTTTTTAAATCTATTAATCGCTCACATAGCTCTAACAAGGTTTTATTTTATTTTTTTGTTTATTTTTATTTATTTATTTTTTTGAGGAATGTGCCACTGTCAGGGGAGTCACATCATCATTAGAGTTGCAAATTAACTTCAGAAATGGAAAATAAGGGCTAATAGAGGCTCTTTCATTTATTCTTTATTTATAATGTTTATTCTTGAAGAAAATAAGTATTTACTCTCTAAGAAAATAAGGGACGATCAAAAATATTTATAATGTACAATAATATAGGCCTATGTCTGTCCATTGGATTTTAAAGCATAACAACTGAAGGTCTATGAAACATTTCTATGATGCATTCTTTTGTTAATCAATGGCACTTAAAATTTTCAACTAAAATATTATTTCATCCATATAGCCTGTGAATAAATAAAATGCATACTTTTCAATGAAAGAACACTTAGAGAGTGTAGGTTGCTTCTGGTGTTTGGATTTGTACTTCAATATAATGAGCTCCAAGTTTAAGAATAGACACTAGTTTTGTTTTGTTTTTTAATCTCTATTTAACAGCATTAGCTCAATGAAATACGTCTTTCTTCAGGTAGACTGAATGTTTTCCCGCCTTGCTAAATGTTGGGCTCATGATCAATGAGTTGTATTCACCTCAAACTGATTTTATAAAATCAAACCGCGGACGGTGAAGCTGGGTGCAGTTAGAGCTCGCGCTCGCTGTGAAGCAGCTGACGGAGCATTCCGCTTGGTCTTAAAGCCTGCCTCAAACGTCTACATTCACAAACGTCTACAATTTTCTCAAAAATAATGATTAATTATCAATTGAGAATTTGTTATTATTTTGGTCTAGTGATAATAATAATATGGGCTGCGAGAAAATAATGAATACAAAGAGTACGGCTGCTGTGAGTGCAGGCATGTTTCAACCCAGTAACATCACAACACACCGTTCCTCGCAACCCAAAAAACAGACCGAGTTCAGTTCAGCTGGAGGGGGTTGGGGTTTTTGGGATAGTTATGTATAGCTTGTGGGGGTCGAGATAAAAGTGTGAATCTCTTGGTCTTTCATATGGACAGTGCCTTATGAGGGTTTCAAACTTGCAGAACAGGTTTTTAGGACATATTGGTTTTAAAACAACTTAAAAAGAGTTTTGATCCACTTCAAATGTTGACTACTGTATAGCGTAATAAAGTTTATTAGTTATTATAACTTAATTTCAGAGGAAGTTGCCTTAACTAAAAAAAAAAATTTAATAATTTTTTTTTCCTTTCTACTTAAAATCAATATTCAAATGACAAATAAATTGTTCAAAACAAGTTTTAATATAATTCTTTATCATTTACCAGTCAAATTTATAACTGATACAAGATGATTAATAAAAAGCAGTAACATTATTACCTTAATGATGGAAAGACCTTTATTTTATTTATTAATTCATTTTTTTAATACTAGCCCATCATGCATCTAACCATCCACTCGGCGTTAAGAGCTGTTCAGATTAAAACTGGCAACTCCTCTGTGAGTCAGTGTCATGGACGTAGGACAGAGCAAGTGTAAATATATTTTCTAGTCTATATTTTCATCTCGTTATGCCGCTGGTTTAGGTTATGTATTTATTTTTATTTCTTATATCAATTATTTGTAAATATAGCAGACACTGTCTAACCGTGTCTACACCAGACGGTCTTGTTCATTGCGTAGGGCGAAACATCTCTCTCAATCGGCAGCAGAGTATGTGAGATTGGAGCAGCAACAATTTCCCTCCGCGCTCCGAGCATTTAATAATCACTCCGCTCCGCGTTCACTGATACCAGAAACACCGCTCCGTGGCTAAAGTTGAAATGTTGTGTTCATAACGTAGCCTATAAAAATAAAATAAAAAATAAATAAAATAACAGGAGAGTTTCAAAGGGGATTAGGCTATTGTGTTTTTTCCTACCAAATGCCAAACTAATAACCTTGTCAGCATTAAAAGGTATAATTGCTGCTTTCTGCTGTGAAAATTTTGTTTGTGATGAAAATAACAGTACATTTGTTATTTTATCTACAGATCGATGCATTTCTTACAGATTTCAAAATCAGTTACAGATGAAGTAGCACTGTAAAATTACATTTGTTGGAATGCATTATTGCGACAGCGATTGCGTGTGAATGTGCTGTACCTGTTTAAATCATGCTTTAACCCGAAAATAATCAGTAAAAGGAACAGACTAACTCCTTGAGAACTAGCCTGTAACGCTCGACTATTGCCGTCATTATAGTCTTCTGATCGGAGAGATTATGTGTATCAAGCTATAGCTAAATATGTTTATCATGTGAATTCTTGCTAAATATGCATTTATATTACGGGCCGTTGGCATGAATTGTATTCGTGATGGAGTGGTGGTGGAGCCTCTTGGAGCGAAAGAAAACCACGACGTTCCGACTTTTATAAAATCCTCTCCTCGCTCCAGTCAGAATAACACGCACTGCTCATACTCTGCTCAGCAGCATGTCTCAAACATGCAGGGGAGGGTTGAGCCCAATCAGAACAACGGGAGCCCTGAGTGGAGCATCGGCCATTTTATTTTGATGCGTCCATACAATATTTTTTAGAGTGTGAAATATAAATTTTCACAGAATGTAGCCTATTCATGAACAATATATTGAAGTTTTTCTAAATCCCAAACAGAGTCCAGACATCAGTAAAGTATCCATTTATGAACGTGTTTCATAGGCTTTTTTTAAGATGTGACAAAAAACATAAGAGTTTTTATATATTTTTTAGACTTTATATGATTTAAAATGCACAAACCAGAAGCTTAATATCTGCAGAGAAGGGCTGGCCATTCTCAAAACATAAAATATCAATTTTATTTCAATCTTCATTTTTGTGTTTCAGAGGAAAAATCAGTGTTAAGACATCTCTCCATTACAGACCGTTCTGAAAGAAGAATTTATGCAAACATGTACAAAATGCTTTAAAAACTTTAACAGAGATGTCTAGAGGGTATTTAATAGATCTGCCCCCACGTAAGATTTTTCTAGTTACTAGTCGTTCATTTGTCATTATTCAACTAATCGCAGGTTTATACTAAATATACATCTATAATCCATAATAAGCCTTAATATATTCCGTGCTCAAGCACACGCATTAAGTTTGCCCCAAAGCACAGGCAGAAGTAGCCCAATAATTGTGAAAAAGGACATTTTAATTATTTATTAATAAACAAATGTTTTCTTGTTGGCTGCAAGATGAAATTCATGGTGCTGACACTCTCCACACGGACGCGCCTTTAGAGAGAAATGCAACCTTCACAGATTACATAATGCTTTAGTTTTTAATTGATTCATTTAACAGACATTTCAAGCTTTCTGTAGATATGTTTTTCATGTATGTGAGACACCACAATTTTCAGTTATTTCATTATCAGGAAAAAAATCACGTGACCGAGAGGGCGCCTCCCTGTCATGCATGCGTAATAATTTTTGCACAAACACTTGAATATGAATAATAATTCACATTTTGCATATGCATTACAAAGCAAATATTTTTTTTTACATGAAATTATCCAAAATAAAACCAAACAAGATTTGTAATGAAGATAAAATATGTAGACAAATAAGAATAAATGCTGCGAGCACTCAGCATCATGTGCTTCGAGCAAATCTTGCACTGATATTTTAAGGAATATTATACAAACCTGCATTTAAATGCGGCTACAATTTATTTATTTAATTTTTTTTTTTAACTTAAATTACATGAAAGCAAGTAAAGAAGACTGAAGTTGTCAATTAATGAAGCTCTTTTTTACATCGTGTGTATTTCGTTGATTATAATGAGAGAACTTGAGTTTAATCATGAGGACGTTTTATTATTCAGTCCATTCTTTAGAGTTTCAATGATTTAGTTAAATCGTGCAGGGTTAATTTATTTGTTTCTTGTTTTTATTAGGCCTAAATAATGGGAGCGAAATTATTCAGTGCCTCACGTTTTACTAAAAGAAAATAATTTATAAAACACACAAGCCTTGCTCACTATGCTATCACTTTTAATGCTCCAATGCAAAGTAAACCACAATTTATTTTGAATAATATAACACAATTCATATTATATAAATAATACTGCACACTATTTAAATGTGTCAAATCTAAAATATGGTGTAGAGAAAATATAAGCCCAGGCTCATAGGCTTGACATTTATCCTGCTTGAATTCGTTCTAAGAAACGCACATATCTTCATAAGGACTAAACTTTCATCCGTGAATATTAAATATTTTTTCTTTCATTTTCCCCGGCTGCAGTCAAATATAACACTTCGGTGAGGCAAAGCTGTCGTCTATTTGCGAAAATGTGCTTTGATGCGCTTGTTTGATAACTTGTGATTAAAGTGCCACTCAGCAGTCAAAAGCTGCAAATGCACTTTGCAGACGCCGCGGCGGCGGTAGAATCTACGTTTTGGATGCCCACCTACTGTACTACTTGTCAGTTAACTATTTTTGTGAGCTCATCTAAAATGAGAACTATTTATGCCTTGTAAAGCATTTACAAATGAGATTTAAAGGCTCGGTTATCTTCTAAAAAAAAAAAAAGGAAAGAAACAACACAGAGTGATACAGAAAATATAATTTTTTATTTTCACAAAAAAATTACAACTGTATACTTAATATAAAATGAAAAATAAAGCTCTGCAATGCCATAGATACAGGTGCTTCTCAATAAATTAGAATGTGGTGGAAAAGTTCATTTATTTCACTAATTCAACTCAAATTGTGAAACTTGTGTATTAAATAAATTAATTGCACACAGACTGAAGTAGTTTAAGTCTTTGGTTCTTTTAATTGTGATGATTGTGGCTCACATTTAACAAAAACCCACCAATTCACCATCTCAACAAATTAGAATATGGTGACATCAAATTATCTCTTTTTGTGCACATAAGACAAAGATTTAAAAAGATAAAAGACAAAAATTAATAGAACACATTTCAGAAATAGATCACCAATATGCAGAATCTCCTACTGCCGATCTTCTAACAAAAAGGATAAGGCTGCAAACAGAATTTAATCTTCTAGCATCAGAAGAGACTGTTAAATTAATAAATCGTTCTAGACATAAATATTATGAATATGGTGATAAAATAGGAAAGTATTTGGCTCATCAGATAAGAGTATCTGAGACATCAAAATTAATAACGGAGATTCGCACGGGTTCTGGTTGTATAACAAAAGATGTATTAGAAATTAATCAAGAATTTAAAACTTTTTATATTAAATTACAGGTCCTTCTCAAAAAATTAGCATATTGTGAAAAAGTTCATTATTTTCCATAATGTAATGATAAAAATTAAACTTTCATATATTTTAGATTCATTGCACACCAACTGAAATATTTCAGGTCTTTTATTGTTTTAATACTGATGATTTTGGCAAAAACCAAAAAACCCAAAATTCCTATCTCAAAAAATTAGCATATTTCATCCGACCAATAAAAGAAAAGTGTTTTTAATACAAAAAAAGTCAACCTTCAAATAATTATGTTCAGTTATGCACTCAATACTTGGTCGGGAATCCTTTTGCAGAAATGACTGCTTCAATGCGGCGTGGCATGGAGGCAATCAGCCTGTGGCACTGCTGAGGTGTTATGGAGGCCCAGGATGCTTCGATAGCGGCCTTAAGCTCATCCAGAGTGTTGGGTCTTGCGTCTCTCAACTTTCTCTTCACAATATCCCACAGATTCTCTATGGGGTTCAGGTCAGGAGAGTTGGCAGGCCAATTGAGCACAGTAATACCATGGTCAGTAAACCATTTACCAGTGGTTTTGGCACTGTGAGCAGGTGCCAGGTCGTGCTGAAAAAACGAAATCTTCATCTCCATAAAGCTTTTCAGCAGATGGAAGCATGAAGTGCTCCAAAATCTCCTGATAGCTAGCTGCATTGACCCTGCCCTTGAAGAAAAAAAACAGTGGACCAACACCAGCAGCTGACATGGCACCCCAGACCATCACTGACTGTGGGTACTTGACACTGGACTTCAGGCATTTTGGCATTTCCTTCTCCCCAGTCTTCCTCCAGACTCTGGCACCTTGATTTCCGAATGACATGCAAAATTTGCTTTCATCCGAAAAAAGTACTTTGGACCACTGAGCAACAGTCCAGTGCTGCTTCTCTGTAGCCCAGGTCAGGCGCTTCTGCCGCTGTTTCTGGTTCAAAAGCACACGCCTGTGCACGGTGGCTCTGGATGTTTCTACTCCAGACTCAGTCCACTGCTTCCGCAGGTCCCCCAAGGTCTGGAATCGGTCCTTCTCCACAATCTTCCTCAGGGTCCGGTCACCTCTTCTCGTTGTGCAGCGTTTTTTTTGCCACACTTTTTCCTTCCCACAGACTTCCCACTGAGGTGCCTTGATACAGCACTCTGGGAACAGCCTATTCGTTCAGAAATTTCTTTCTGTGTCTTACCCTCTCGCTTGAGGGTGTCAATGATGGCCTTCTGGAAAGCAGTCAGGTCGGCAGTCTTACCCATGATTGCGGTTTTGAGTAATGAACCAGGCTGGGAGTTTTTAAAAGCCTCAGGAATCTTTTGCAGGTGTTTAGAGTTAATTAGTTGATTCAGATGATTAGGTTAATAGCTCGTTTAGAGAACCTTTTCATGATATGCTGATTTTTTTAGATAGGAATTTTGGGTTTTCATGAGCTGTATGCCAAAATCATCAGTATTAAAACAATAAAAGACCTGAAATATTTCAGTTGGTGTGCAATGAATCTAAAATATATGAAAGTTTAATTTTTATCATTACATTATGGAAAATAATGAACTTTTTCACAATATGCTAATTTTTTTGAGAAGGACCTGTATACTCAACTGAATCACCAAAAGAAGTCAAACTCATGGATGACTTCTTTGATAATTTGGATATCCCCTCTATTAATGAAAGAGATAAAAAGCTATTAGAGGAACCTATTACTCTGGAAGAGGTTGGGATTGCAATACAGAGTTTACAATCTTCAAAGGCACCTGGTCCAGATGGGTATACGCCAGAATTTTACAAGAAGTTCTTTGCTGACATCGCCCCTCTTCTTCTAGATGTTTTTAATGAATCATTTGAGAGGGGTCTTCTTCCAGCCACGTTTTACCAAGCGTCAATTTCTTTACTACATAAAAAAGATAAGGACCCACTTGATCCAGCATCATATAGGCCAGTGAGTTTACTAAACGTTGACAACAAAATTTTAGCTAAAATAATGGCAATTAGATTAGAAAACATACTTCCAAAAATAATACATGAAGATCAGACAGGTTTCATCAAAAATAGACAAATGGTTCACAACATTCGCAGATTATTTGATATAATTTACTCTTCTCACTCAAGATCTTATTCCGAAATCCTTATTTCATTGGATGCTGAAAAGGCTTTTGACAGGGTCGAGTGGGATTATCTCTTCTCGGCCCTGTCAAGGTTTGGTTTTGGATCTACATTTATTTCGTGGATAAGGCTTCTTTATGCATCCCCAATGTCATCAGTACAGACAAATAAATTAAGGTCTGATTACTTTATGTTAGAACGTTCTACTAGACAAGGCTGCCCATTATCTCCAATGCTATTTGCATTAGCAATTGAACCTCTAGCAATATCTTTACGAAACTTAAGAGTCTACAGTGGGATCTTTCGAGGGATGGGAGAGTATAAAGTATCATTATATGCAGATGATTTATTATTACATATTTCCAACCCATCTAAATCTATTTCTGCAATTATTTCCACTTTAAAGAAATTTGGACGAATCTCAGGGTATAAACTTAATATGGGGAAAAGTATATTATTTCAAATTAACAAGTTAGCTGATCAACAATCTTTTAAAACACTACCTTTTAAAACTTTAACCCAGTTAAAATACTTAGGAATCAATGTCACTAAGAAATTTGTGGATTTATATAAGGAGAATTTTTCAAAATTATTTGATCAAATAACACAGGATCTACAGAGATGGTCTCATGTATCTATTTCACTAGCAGGAAAAATTTATATTATCAAAATGAACATTCTTCAAAAATACATATTAAGAAGAGTTTTTTCCAGAGTCTTGATAAAATTATTTCAGAATTTATTTGGGATAGAAAGATACCTAGAATAAGGAAGGCATTTTTACAGAGACCCAAATCAAAAGGAGGAATGGGACTTCCAAACTTTCAGATTTATTACTGGGCGAGTAATATAAGAATGATGGCCTACTGGTTACAAAAATAACCCCAACTATGGGTAAGCATAGAAAGTGCATGCTGTTGTCCATCCTCACTTTCTGCTCTATTGTTTTCACCTTTACGCACTATATGCCCTTATCCATTAGACAATCCAGTAGTATCACATACACTCAAGATCTGGTCCCAGGTTCGAATTTTTTTTGGCTGGCAAGCTGGTTCCCTTCAAAGCCCCGTTATAAAAAATCACTCGTTTGCTCCATTGTTTAAAAATACAACATTTGATGATTGGGTTGAAAAAGGAATGTATAGCTTTATAGATATATTTATTGATGAAGTATTTCCATCATTTGAACAGCTACAAAATAAAATATAACATACCTCGATCACATTTTTTTAAATATTTGCAGCTACGAAACTTTGTTAAAAAAAATAATTTATTATACCCCAACTCTCCAAATCAAACCATAATGGAAATGATACTTCTACGTGATCCTTACAATAAAGGAAGTATCTCATATATATATATATATATATATATATATATATATATATATATATATATATATATATATATATATATATATATATATGAAGCACTATTCCAGTTGACCAGCACATCAACTCTAGAACACTTAAAGTCCTCCTGGGTGGAAGACTTGGAAGTTGAAATTACAAAGGACCAATGGGAGGCAGCCCTTAAACAGATTCATGGCTCATCAGTTTGTGCAAGACAAAGACTCATACAGTTTAAAGTAATAATTCGTTTACACTGGTCTAAGCAAAAGCTTAGTAAGATATTCCCAAATGTAGACCCTTCATGTGAACGTTGTGGATGTGCCCATATGTTTTGGAGCTGCCCAAAATTATCATCTTACTGGAGAAGTATTTTTCTGACATTGTCAAGAATATTACAAAGGCCAATTGATTTAGATCCCCTGATAGCGGTTTTAGGTATTGTTGAATCTAAGATAGCTAAAAACAGGGCTGAACAAAATATGATTTTATTTGTTTGTCTACTAGCGTGAAGATTAATATTGTTAAACTGGAAACAGAAAGCTGCCCCCACATATATAAATTTGATGAGGGATGTAATGAAACATTTGGATCTAGAGAAAATCAGGTTCTCCTTAAAAAATAAAGCGAATAAGTTTTCTGAGATATGGCAACCTTTTATAAATTACTTTGGTGATATTGATCCTACAGGAATTGGTGGAAATTGATCCACTGAGATAAATGGTTAACTGAGCTAAGAAGAGGATGGAATTCATACCTGAGGTGGTTATTGGACTAATGCCTCCACTTTTGTTTTATACATTGGATACTGTTGTTTTCTCCGCATATTTCTCCTTTTTTTTTTAATTAATTTATTTTGTTCTGTAATTATATGTTGAATAGTTATATGTGAGATGTGAGTGAATATGTGTTGGTTTATATGTGCTGTATAGTTTTGATTTAAGAAAAAATCTAATAAATAAAGTGTTTAAAAAAAATATTCACAAAAATGTATCCTTTCATTGGATAATAAGAATTTAAAATGGGGGGAAATATCTTTATGAAATAAATGTTTTTCTCTAATACACATTGGCCACAATTAATGGCCCCCCTTTATTCAATACTTTTTGAAACCTCCATTTGCCAGTTTAACAGGTCTAAATTTTCTCCTATAATGCCTGATGAGGTTAGAGAACACCTGACAAGAGATCAGAGACCATTCCTTCATCCAGAATCACTCCAAACCCTTTAGATTCCCAGCTCCATGTTGGTGCTTCTCCTCTTCAGTTCACTCCTCTCATTTTCTGTAGGGTTCAGGTCAGAGGTGGAATTGCTATAGCAGAAGCTTGGTTTTGAGCTCAGTGACCCATTTCTGTGTTGTTTTTGAGGTTTGTGTTTGGGTTATTGTACGGTTGGAAGATCCAAACATGGCCCATTATAAGATTTCTAACAGAGTCAAGTCAAGTCACTTTTATTGTCACATCACCACAGCACATGTGCCTTGGTGAGTGAAATTCTTGGGAGCGTGCTCCAGAAATTGCAGAAACAGTTAACATATAACCATACAGACTTCAACAGGTGAAAATATGCAATATGCACATACATATAGTCAGTACACACAGTGTACTATTGGACATACTTACAGTTAGCACTACACATTTTACGCAATATGTACATACATACAGTTAGCACTACACATTATACACTATACACAGAATGTACACATTCTACATTATGTAGACATATATACGCATGAAAATATGCTAAGGTGCAACAGAGTGTACGTGGGCTGGATACAGAAATGTTATGGATGTGCATTGGATGGAATCCAGTGGTAGCAGGTAGATTATTGTATGAAATAGTTCGGTGTTGAACTGTTAAAGTTAAAGTGCAGTGCGTGGCATACCATATTGTGGAGTATGCTGTAGGGTGTATTAGTTCAGACTGTTCATAAGTCAGATAGCCTGAGGGAAAATGCTATCCCTCAGTCGGCTAGTGCGGGATCGGATGCTGCGGAGACGTCTTCCTGAGGGCAGCAGAGAGAGCAGTCTGTGGGAAGGATGGCTGGAGTCACTGATGATCCTCCGGAATTTCCTTATACACCGCCTGGTGTAGATGTCCTGGAGGGAGGGAAGCTCACCTCCAACAATGTGGCTGGCAGTTCGCACGACCCTTTTCAGAGCTTTGCGGTTGCCAGCGGTGCTGTTTCCAAACCAGGCAGTGATGCAGCCCGTCAGGATGCTCTCTATAGTGCAGGTGTAGAATGATCAGAGGATGCTGGGGCTCATTCCAAACTTCCTCAGCCGTCTCAGGAAGAAGAGGCGTTGATGTGCCTTCTTCAGCACTGCATCAGTGTGTGTAGACCAGGTGAGATCTTCACTGATGTTAACACCGAGGAACTTGAAGCTGCTTACCCGCTCCACAGGTATCTTGTCGATGGTGATGGGTGTGTGTTCTCTGCTCTGTCTCCTGAAATCCACCACCAGCTCCTTGGTCTTGTCGATGTTGAGTGAGAGGTGGCACCATTTAGTCAGGGTGCTCACCTCCTCTCTGTAGACCGTCTCAGCGTTGTCGGTGATCAGGCCTATCACCGTTGTGTCATCAGTGAATTTGATGATGACGTTGGAGCTGTGTGTGGCTGTACAGTCATGTGTGTACAGGGAGTACAGAAGCGGGCTGAGGACACAGCCCTGAGGAGCACCAGTGTTGAGGGTCAGCGGGGATGAAGTGTTGTTGCCCATTCTGACCACCTGGCTTCTGCCTGTTAGGAAGTCCAGGATCCAGCTGCACAGAGATCTGTTTAGTCCCAGAGTCTGGAGCTGCGCAACAAGTGTGGCAGGCACTATGGTGTTAAATGCTGAGCTGTAGTCCACAAACAGCATTCTCACATAGGTGTTCTTATTCTCCAGGTGGGAGAGAGCAGTGTGTAGGGTGAAAAGCAATAGCATCGTCTGTAGAACGGTTGCTACGATATGCAAATTGTAGCGGATCCAGTGAGGCAGCCAGCACAGAGCAGATGTAGTCTCTGACGAGTCTCTCAAAACACTTACTGAAGATGGGTGTGAGAGCAACAGGCCTCCAGTCATTCAAGCATGTGATTTTATTTTTCTTTGGTATGGGCACAATGGTGGATTTTTTGAAGCACGAGGGAACCACAGACAGACAGAGAGAGAGGTTGAAAATGTCTGTAAAAACACCGGCTAGCTGGAATGCGCATGCTCGGAGCACACGGCCTGGGATGCCATCAGGACCCGCTGCCTTGCGGATATTCACCCGTCGGAAGGATCGGGTTACATCCGTGACAGAGACGGAGAATGCACTGACCTCTTCTGCAGCAGCTGCGGGAGCGCTCTCTGTGTGGGCGGTGTTGTGAGCCTCGAAACGAGCATAAAAGTTATTAAGCTCGTCCGGTAGAGAGGCGGCAATGTTCACAGTAGCTGGTTTATTCCCTTTAAAGTCTGTGATGTTATTGATCCCCTGCCACATGCTTCTTGCATCGTTGGTGTTGAATTGTTTCTTCAACTTTATTTTTGTATTGTCTTTTTGCGGCTTTGATGGATTTCCTGAGATCGTAACTGGCTTGTTTGCGATCATCAGCGTTTCCGGATTTAAATGCGGATGTCCGCGCTGACAAGGCTGCTCGAACATCGCTATTAATCCATGGTTTTTGGTTGGGGTAGATGTGGATTGTTTTTGTGGGCACTACATCTTCTACACACTTCCTGATGAAACACGTTACAGTTTCTGAGTACGCCTCTATGTCGTCATCAGACGCTGCCCGGAACATTTCCCAGTCCACGTGATCAAAACAGTCTTGTAGTATAGCGTCTGATTGGTCCGACCAGCATTGAATTGTCCTGAGGGCGGGTGCTTCCTGTTTCAGTTTCTGCCTATAAGTAGGCAGCAGAAGAATGGAAGAGTGATCTGATTTGCCGAAAGGTGGGCGTGGGAGAGATTTGTAGGCGTCCCGGAAAGGAGAGTAGCAGTGGTCCAGTGCACGATCACCACGCGTGTTGATGGTGATGTGTTGAAAATATTTCGGAGCTATTGTTCTGAAGTTGGCTTTGTTAAAGTCCCCCATAACAATAAACGCTGCATCTGGGTACGCGGTTTCCTGCTCACTTATATTCCCATACAGTTCCTTGAGTGCCTGGTCTGTGTTGGCTTGAGGGGGAATGTAAACAGCGGTGATTATGACCGCTGTGAATTCCCTCGGTAGCCAGAATGGTCGACACAGAAGCATATGAAATTCCAGATCAGGGGAGCAGAAGGATTTAATAGAGTGCAGGTTCCTTTCATCACACCACGAGTTGTTGATAAAGAAACAAACGCCCCCACCTCTGCTTTTCCCCTGTGAGCTCTTTCGTTCTGTCCGAGCGGTGCACGGAGAACCCCGTAAGCTCGATGGCTGAGTCTGGAACCACTGCAGACATCCAGGTTTCTGTGAGGCAAATAATGCAGCAGTCCCTTGTTTCTCGTTGGTATGAGATACGTGCCCGCAGTTCGCAAAGTTTGTTGTCCAGTGACTGAACGTTAGCCAGCAAAATGGATGGGAGAGGAGGTCGGAGGGGACGACGCCTGAGTCTGACAAGGACGCCGGCTCTCTTCCCTCTTTTCCGGCGGCGTTTCCTCGGTCGCGCCCGCGCAGCCCAGACAAAGGGCTCTGATGCGGTGTCTGTAAACAAAGCGCCGGCGTTCAAGAACTCAAAAGTCCGGTTTGTGTTCCGCGACGTAGGAACCAATGTTTACAAGCGTGTGTCTGTCGTAGACAGTTATACAAACAACATCCAACACGTAGAACAACAAAAAAACAAGTAAAACAAATGAAAAACTGCAAAGTTTACTCTGAGCTCGCAACACGGCCGCCATGCTCGGCGCCATCTTGGATCATCTTCCAAGATGGCGTCACTTACTGATTTTTTTATCTGTTGGTATTTGATAGAATCCATGATGCCATGTATCTAAACAAGATGTCCAGATCCTCCAGCGGAAATATAGGCCCACAACATCAAAAATACAGTAGTATATTTCATTGTACACATGGGGTACTTTTTTCCTCTGTGTTCACCAAACCCATCTTGAGTGTTTGCTGCTAAAAAGCTAATTTTTTAAAGTTTCATCTCATCATAGAAGCCATTCCCAATCGAAGTTCCAGTCATGGCTGATAACTGAATATGCTTTAGTTTGTTTTTGAATGACCTAGGAGAATTTTTCTTGTAACCCTCTCAAACAACATGTGGTGATGTAGGTTCTGTTTGACAATTATTTTAAAGGTTTTCTGAACCAGAGACTCAACTATTTTCTGCAATTCTCCAGCTGTGACCCTTGGAGAGTCTTTAGCTAGTCAAACTCTCCTTCTCACCGCACATTAGGATGATATAGACACACGTCCTCTTCCAGGCAGTTTTGTAACATTTTCTGTTGGTTGGAAATTCTTAATTATTGCCCTGATGGTGGAAATGGGAATTTTCACTGCTCTAGCTCTTTTCTTAAAGCCACTTCACCGATTTGTGAAGCTCAATTATCTTTTGCTGCACTTCAGAAATATATTCTTTGATTTTTTCATTGTGATGGATGATTAAGGGAATTTGGGGTTTGTTTTCCCTCCTCTTTATATTTCTGTGAAACAGGAAGCCAGAGCTGGATGATTTCATGTTTATAATCATGCTGGAGTGCTCAAAATTGTGAATATGAATGGGAATATACTTATTTTACTTATAAGAATTTATAGGGGTGCCAATAATTGTGACTAACGAGTATTTCAGAAAAACACAAATAGAGAAAAAAAGTGAAAATAAAAAACATATAAAATGTATTTTTATTTACAAAAAAAAAAAAAAAAATATAGGTAAAAATATACATACATAAATATATAAATATATATATGATAGGTAAAAATTGATAGCCTGAATGCACTGTAAGTCGCTTTGGATAAAAGCGTCTGCTAAATGCATAAATTTATTTTTTAATTTAATTTAAATTATATATATATATATATATATATATATATATATATATATATATATATATATATATATATATATATATATATATATATATATATATATATATATATTGTTTAAGCAATTAACATTAAATTATTCAATCTTAAGTAATTCTTATTTTCCCTATTCTTGCAATATTCAAGTGTTCATGTCCCTGAGTAATATCTGCATCCACCGAAGTATGGTGTGGAGGGTGGATCTGGAACTGACTTCTGTACAGTTTGTCACATCTCTTTATCTGTCTTCACAAACTGCCCTGAAATATAATTCAGACATTAACAATGATTGTTATGTCAATGTCAATGTCAATGTCAATTTTATTTATATAGCACCATTTCCACAACTCATGGTTGACCAATGTGCTTTACATAAAACACACACCACATTTGCACAGTAAAGATAAAAGTAAAAGTTAAAAATTAAATTTAAAAATTAAAAAGTACCACAGCCATTTAAAATAATTTAAATTATGGTAAAACACAGTGCTTCAGCCAGAAATAAAAGCTTTGTCAAACAGATAGGTTTTTAATCTTGACTTAAAAATGAACACAGAGGGAGCTAATCGAATAGAAGAGGGCAACTCATTCCAAAGTCTTGGGGCGATAGATGAAAACGCACGATCGCCCCTGGACTTCAGCCTCGTCTTTGGTGCAAACAATAGTCTCTGGTTTGAAGACCGGAGAGATCTTGTTTCACTGCGTTCAATTAAAAGTTCAGATATATACGAAGGGGCCATACCATGTAGTGACTTAAACACGATTAATACAATTTTAAAATCAACTCCATAGCGTACAGGCAGCCAGTGTAAAGACTGTAAAACTGGAGTGATATGATCCCGCTTACGAGACCTGGTCAGAAATCTTGCTGCTGCGTTCTGAACCAGCTGTAAACGAGAAAGAGCTGTTTGACTAATCCCAGCGTACAGTGAGTTACAGTAATCCAATCTGGAGGTAATGAAAGCATGTATCACTTTTTCAAGGTTTTTAAAAGATAGGAAAGATTTTACTTTAGCAAGAAGCCGCAGTTGGAAAAAGTAAGATTTAACCACAGTATTAATCTGTCTATCAAATTTCATTTGCTCATCAAATACAACACCCAAATTTTTTACATGTTGCTTAACATACGGTGATAACTCACCCAAATTTGGAATTGTAGAAGTCACAGAAACAGATGGTTTAAAAACAATCAATTCTGTTTTGCTCTCATTGAAATTTAAAAAGTTTAGAGACAACCATTTCTTTACATCACTCAAACCAAGCAATAGTGCATTCAGTCCATCCAGTGCATTCCGTTTTAGAGGCAGATAAACTTGTGTATCGTCCGCATAGCAATGGAACGATAGCCCATACTTTCTGAAGATAGAGCCAAGAGGGAGCATATAGAGAGAGAAAAGAAAGGGAGCTAAAATTGATCCTTGAGGAACTCCACAGGTTATCGCAGCTTTACTTGAGGTATGATCTCCTAACTTCACTGAAAAGGTCCTATTTGTCAGATAGGATCTAAACCACTGCAGGGCACTGCCAGTAATGCCGGCACAATATTCCAGTCGATCGAGAAGTACAGCGTGATCGACAGTATCAAATGCAGCGGTGAGATCTAAAAGGAGTAAAAACGCATAGTTGCCTGAGTCACATGTTAACAGTATATCATTTGAAACTTTCAGCAGTGCAGTCTCAGTAGAGTGATGTTTTCTAAACCCAGATTGGAAAACCTCGAAGATCAAATTTTCAGCCATAAACGATTTTATTTGATCAAGAACTGATTTCTCAATAATTTTTTAAATGAAAGACAAATTAGAGATGGGCCTAAAATTTGTCAGAATAGTAGGATCCATACCCTGTTTTTTAAGCAGAGGGCGAACAGTTGCATGTTTAAGCGACTCTGATAAATCGCTGTTTACAAACAGGTACTTTTCCAAAGACAGAAGATTTTGAACAACCACATCTATAACTTGCTTAAAGAAGAGAGGGGGCATTACATCAGTTGGGGAACCAGATGCTTTCAGGTGATCCACTATTTCTATCAGATGGTTATCTGTAACAGGAGTAAAACAACTAAAAACAGCAGTACATCTAGAGAGAGTTGAAGGGTCAGATGAAACTGGGTTTAGCCCCATTCTTAAGTCATGTGTCTTCTGTAAAAAGAAACAAAGAAAGTCTTCACAGGAAACTAATGACACTTCTATATCAAGACCAGTGGAGGGGTTGATGGGTAGAATTTATAACATTAAACAGAGTTTTTGGTTTATGACAGTTCTTGTTTATAATGTCAGTGAAATAAATTGATCTTGCCGTTTTCACTGCTTTCTGATATTGAGTTAGTGAGTCTCTGAACATTTGCATTGAAACCTGAAGTCTGTCCTTCCTCCATTTTCGTTCAAATCTTCTGCAAATACGCCTAAGAGTGCGAGTTGTGTCATTAAGCCAAGGCTCAGATTTCGGTTTATGGAGATGAGTCTTTAAAGGTGCCACTTGGTCTAAAGCATGAACACAGGTGGAGTTAAAACTGCGAAGTAGTTCTTCAGCACTTGAATCGGTGTTTAGAACGTCACTTTGTAGCAAACCTTCACTAAAGGCTGAGCGAAAAGCTTCTCTGGTAGCTGATGTGATAAGCCGCGACTGGCGAGCCGAATACATCGGCGTAACAGTTTTGTTAAAAGATGGAAACGTAAACATAATAGTCTTGTGGTCAGAGAAACCATTTTCACACACCTCTAGTTCATTCAGAGAGCAGCCGTAAGTTAGCACCAAATCCGGTGTATGGCCATGCTGATGAGTGGGTACATTGATCTGAAGCGTCAGATCAAATGCATTTAGCAGATTGATAAATTCCTTTGCTAAGGAATCTGCTGCAAAACAGACATGAACATTAAAGTCCCCAACAATCATTAGTTCACATATTTTGCAATGAAATCTCCCAAAAAGTCAGCAAAATCCTTCAGAAAATTCGAATTAGGTTTTGGGGGACGATAAATCAGTACAAACAGAACAAGGTCGCATAGCTCCAGAGTAAACAACTGTAGCTCAAAGCTTTGGTATTCCTTTGAAACTACGGGACGGCAGGAAAAAATGTCTTTATAAATACAGGCCAGACCACCACCTCGTCCCGTTGTGCGCGGTGAATTTAAAAACAGAGAGTTTGACGGAACCATTTCAGAAAAGGCACTAATATCCCCCGGAGTAATCCATGTTTCAGTCAAAAAGAGAAGGTCTAAGTGGCGAGCAGAGAAAAAGTCATTTATAATGAAAGTCTTGTTTACTACCGACCTGGCGTTAATCAAAGCCATTCTGAGCAGCGCTGGAAGTTCAGGAGAGGCCGCAGGTTGTTTCGCTCGAGGCAGCAGCCGAAGGTTCCCCGGACACACTCCTCCCCGCGCAGGGCGAGGCGCGCGAAAAACCGGGAGCGGCTCCAGCGAGGTGGGAAACACGGGAACAATCCAACCATGCACTGGCTCCAGGGAACGCCAGCGCGGGTAGCATATCCCGAAGTCCTTCATAAAGCTCCCCGGGGAAGAACGCGACTCCCGATGGAATCGCAGGTAACATTTTAGCTTAACAGCTAGGCCACCCCGTCGTCCACGTCGTCTCTTTCGCCTTCTGCCCGGCAGGGAGCAAGGCCAACGGCGTATACAGTCCGGAATTGACTTCAGAAAGGGAGGTGGAGCACCATGAAAACTGATGAGTTGTTTATATGAAATTTCTTCCAACTTTAAAAGAGTACATCGGTCATATGTTAAAACTGGTGAAGCACACTGTGTTAAACACTTCATAAATGAGCTTAAAACAAACAAACTCAGGACTATGCTGAGCGATAGATGGCATGCCAACCACAACGGCGCCATATTTCCTCAGTTATAAATGTAACGTGAGGCTCTTACATTCATAATGCTCATTTTGGCCTCTACAGCTCATTTTGGAAATATAGTAAATATCAGTAATACACAGCATGCACGATACAAGGAAATGGTCAGTAACACTTTGAGGTATGATATCTATATCAGTAAGATCGATTCCATGTGATAATAATTAAATCTAGCGTATGATTAAAAACGATTTATTAGGTCAGTAAACACAAGTCCTAATGCATCATTTGTATTATCAATGTGAATGGTAAAATCTCGGACAATCAGTGCTTTATCAATGATAACCAATAGGTCTGAGAGGAAATCTGCAAATTCTTTTAGGAATTCTGTATACGACCCTGGGGGTCTATATACAGTAGCCAGAGCAAGAGATACGATAGATTTCTTTTGCATATCTGACAGTGTAACATCAAGCAGAAGTATTTCAAATGAGTTAAACCTAGTTTGGTGGAGTAGACTCATTTAGACCAATATAATCATTTGGTCTTAGCCAGGTACAAAGCCAACTGCGTGGGTGCGAGTGATCTAAAGTTTATGAGCCCAAACTTTAAAAATTGTTTTTGTTTATTAATTGAGCATTTTTCTGGTTTAATCACAATCAGATTTTTCTAGAACCTGCATTAAATTTATATTTGGACCTCACTATTCGGGGAACAGACCAGTGTGAATTTTGGGCTAAAACTAATACCTGATGATAAAAACTATGATGAAATTTATGCTGCGTCTTTGTTAATAAGAAGAGATGGGACTATAATGTTATTTGAGGTAAATAGTACCAAACATTCAAAATACATCCTATAGGCTTCTGTCTTGTCATTCAAAATGTGTGTCCCTGTTGATGGATTGCAATCAGATAAGGGACATTCGCATATCTAGTCTCAGTATGGCAGCCGCAGTGGATGGATAGCCTACCAAAATGTAAACCTCAGCATCCGAAGGGGTAGGGATAAGGTAACCAGACGTCCCGTTTTTCCCGGGAGTCACAATTCGTTGTCGATTAATTTAAAGTTAGTTAAGGCGGAATAGGTGGAATCTCGCTGATAGAAGTGCTCTCTCGCGCACGCTGCACTTCTTCAGTTCTCATATACAGCGCGCGATCAGTTCTCAGCGCTCAAATACACATATAGAAGTCGTGGCCTAATGGTTAGAGAGTCGGACTCGTAACCCAAAAAGGTTGCAGGTTTGAGTCTCATACAGGCAGGGATTGTACGTAGGTAAGGGGAGTGAATGTACAGCGCTTTCTCCAACCTTCAATACCACGACTGAGGTGCCCTTGAGCAAGGCACCAAACCCCCAACTGCTCCCCAGGCGCCGCAGCAAAAAATGGCTGCCCACTGCTCCGGTTGTGTGTTCACGGTGTGTGTGTGTGTGTGTATGTGTGTTCACTGCTGTGTGTGGGCACTTTGGATGGGATAAATGCAGAACACTAATTCTGAGTATAGGTCACCATACTTGGCCACATGTCACACCACTTTTTATCACTTGCCTAATAAAGTACCTATCCGAGTCATTAATGTTAACCAACAAAAGATGTTAAACATGTAAAGTAAACTTACTGTATCTGAAAAATGTTGCTATGGGTTGATTTTCCCCAGTGGGTTAAGGTTTGAAATATTGCATAAATTACATTTGGTTGAAATGCTTGCACTGATATGTTTTGCATTCTACCTGTAATAAAACTGTGCTAAATGTTTTGGGCCACACTAGTCGGAAGCATTTAAGCTGTGTTTATGATAACTATGCATAACAGTGACTGTAAAATATGCATTTTAGGGATGGAAATTATATTTTTATATTTGGGACATGGTAATTGCGCTACTTTGGGCTTTTTTTATTATTACTGGCATGGGCTTGGGATGCACAATTAAAAGGATGTAATTAGGGATATGTCAGTATCAAATTGTCCTGTTGCGATTAATTGCTGATGCTTTTATCACGGTATTGAAATTTAGTTTTAAAAAGTGGTAATAATACAGTATAACAGGTTAAATAACTTTTGTCTTATAACAAAAATAACAACATTTGAATACAATAAAGCAATACAGAAAAATATATCAAGTTAAATGTTTTACACAGATTAAAGTGCAAAAGAACTATAAAGACCCATATGTATTACTTTACAATAAGACCTCATTAGTTAACCTTAGTTACTGCATTAACATTCAAAATGAGCAATAGCTACATTTGCTACAGAAGTTATTAATCTTTGTTAAAAAAACAAAACATAATGTGTTATTAAATATTGAAATACCTAAGAAGAAATTTTCATTGGCAGTTTATGTTAAATAGCCTATTAAGTCCAAATATTTAAGTATTTGGCGCTGTGATGAACACCATAGCGAATCCACAAATCTGATTGGCTATTTAAAAAAAAGAAAAAAAAATTGACTTGATATACAGCCTAGTATGGTGACCCATACTCGGAATTCGTGCTTTGCTTTTAACCCATCCAAAGTGCACACACACAGCAGTGAAAACACACACACACACACTGTGAACACACACCCAGAGCAGTGGGCAGCCATTTATGCTGCAGCGCCCGGGGAGCAGTTGGGGGTTCGGTGCCTTGCTCAAGGCTCACCTCAGTCGTTGTATTGAAGGTGGAGAGAGCGCTGTACATTCACTCCCCCCCACCTACAATCCCTTGGATTGCAAGTCCAACACTCTAACCATTAGGCCACGACTTCCCACATTTAAAATGATTTAAATGAGTAGTTCAGCCATGAAACTCCTATTGGCGCTCTAATTGGTTCATTCAAAATCAAGTTCCCAGCCAATCAGGTTCTAATTATAATTACCGTGTGCCTATAAACTGGACACATTCCATGCTCACCACACCTGCGCGCAATGCGTATCATATTGCTAGCCCACCCCCCCCCCAGCACCACCTGTCTAGATCTGCTACGGGGGGATCTTCCTCTCTTTCTAGCAGCAGCAGTATGTTTCCCTTTATTTTATGATCTGTCCATTTAGCCAAAGCAAGTCTACTTGCTCTGCAGCAGCAGCAGCGTAGCAGATCTAGTCCGCCAAGACCAAACACCTGCTTCTAATTTTATCAGTAAAGCTTTTACAATCCTTTCCGAGAGTTGTCATGACTGAAATATTTTTTAGAAAGTAGCAGCTGCTTTATTTATGGGGTTTCCAGGGTAAGGGCATCATTTTCTGCAGTTTAGCACCATCTGCGGTCAGAGAGTGAATGTGCTTTCATTCAGCGCATCTCTCAAGTGTTTCCCCATGTGCTTCTCATGCGTGCTTGTTTACATCAGAGCACACACGTGTGCATACAGTGGTGTTGTGCATTTTGACCAGTTGATGGGAAAAGTATTCTTAAAATGCATTCCAAATTCTGAATAAATTGTGATATATAATTATTCAAAGTATTTAGAAGTGCCCACGATAACAATATCGTACATATTTATTACCGTGATATATCGCATTAACAAATACCGGCACATGTCTAGATGTAATGGCTGTAATCATTATTTTACCTTCCATGATCATTCAGACTTGATCAGGTGCAGTAATGACACTAACAAATCAAGCACTCCATAATCACAGGTAAACTGTCTGATCAGTCAGATGTTTGTCATGAGAAGAGTTCCACAAAACAGCTATGGTTTGCAGAGAGCTATAAGAGCTGATGTTACAAATACATCTTTTGAATATACTGTGTAAACCCATTGTCCCGTTAGCTCGGAGAGCTTTATTTTCCCTCCTCAAGTTTTGTTATTTGTTTTGTTTATTGGTCTAATTCTTGTTTCTTGGGTGTATTGGTTAGTCACTCAGTTAATTATCTTGTGCTTCGTTCCCACCCTTCTGAATTTTGTTGTATTGATAAGGAGTTATCACAAAGTAGGTCTGCTTAGTTGTGCTATCTTACAGTCAATATAGGCCTATAGTTAATGCAAGTTAAAGTGTCGCCGATGTAACTGGTTAAAACTTGGCGTGGCGATGAGGTCTTAAAATGTATGGAAAGAGTCTTAAAAAAGGTCTTAAATTTAACTCCATGATTCCTGTATAAGCAATTTTTTTAAAATTTAAAACACCACAAGTGTAACAAGGTGAAAAATCTCCCCCAAAAAAGTACGAAAATGATCAAAATAAATTTGAGAAGTAGTCATACCCTTTTTGAACAAAGTCACTAAATTTCAGTCCAATGCGATAACATTAACTAGTATTTTCTGGAAAAAGAAAATCTTCTTTGGGCAAAAAAGACCCAAACACCACATGAGGGTTAAGGATCTTTTGGCAAAGTTTCCTTCAAAAGTCCTATACCTAGGAGCTATTTCAATTTTATAAGACTCTGCAATTTGCATTAACTGCTCCTTTGTATATGAAGAAAGCAGTTCTACTGAAGGAGACTCCCAAAATGTATCAACTACCAAAGTTATTATGACACACTGAACTCCTGCTCAAAGAAATAATGAAATAATGGCTTTAACACGATTTTCACACAGAATCAGAACCAAGTTAAACCATTAAGTCATTTACACGAATCCTCAGTTCACCTGATATAACTAAACAGAGCAAACTAAATGTGGGCGTTATACCACAAATGATAAAAATGAAGAGTGGAATGAACAAATTACCAATTTAATTTTACAAAAGAAGCAATGAATAAACAAAACAATCCTAAAGCACATGCATTTACCCCATTTAAACAAAGTTAATTCCCTAGTCTTCAGTGAAGTTAGGGGCTCGAGGCAACTGAACGCTGAAATCATGAACACCTGCACTCCGATACCATTGCAAAGATCAGCTGCAGGTGAACTGAAGCACTCCGAATAACCACTAAAAATAAAAAAGGCAAAATAACAAAGTGGCAGGTTCAAACCTACCCAACGACTACAAAAATAGGGCAAATACTCACTTGGGACGTCAGAAGTTGCTCTCAGACGAAATTGACCCAAAAAAATCACGATCAAAAACAAGACAGCCATACACATCTTTCCTCCCACACTAAAAAATATTTTTTTGTTTTGGACGAGCCCCCAAATTTGTTACAGCTGCTCAGGGCTGGACTGGGACGAAAAAAAGGGCCCTGGCATTTTTGCTCAGACCAGCCCACCACAATCGGTCGGACACAACCAACCAGTACACCATCCTTGCGGTCCCTGTAGATATGCATATCTACTGTTCCATTCCCAAAAACCCCTACAAAGCTGAGAACTAAGTGCCATGGACCAGTGTACCAGTGCAAGTGGACCAGCATACACAAAGTGAGGGCATCCTGAGAGAGAGAGGGAGAGAGAAAGGGAGATAGGGACGAAAATGATAACTGAATGAGTAAAATGATCACCATACAAGTATCTTTAATATATAACAATGTAGAGAGATGGTTGCACTAGTGTTGTCACAGTACCAAAATTTCAGTATTCGGTACCGATACCAGTGAAAATCCACGGTTCTCGGTACCAATTTCGGTACCAAAGCAAAACACAAAACCATGCTTATTAAAAAATTTGACTATACTTTCATTTAATTCAAACTGTGTACATATTTAATTTTAAAGGGCTTTTGAAAACATTTATTCAGCGACGAATAACATCTAAATTAGCTAATTTTTTTTTTAAACCTAAAACTGCTTTTCTGACTGATATGACACAATGTTGACGATTTGTTCATTCTCTAAAACGCATATTTTAGATTCATAATTAATTTAAAAGCCTCTTGTGTGTAAAAATAGTAAATAGCATCATGTTCTCTTGTTTTTTTAACCTAATAAAAGTTATAGGAGCATTAAATAGTTAATAAAGAAACTTCATTCTAATGCTCATTATATTTATAGTAGTTATAATTCATTATACGATTAACTACTCTAATAACAGCATTCATTTCAATCCGACATTCAAATTAAAATATTTAATAATATTCATAACAGAAGCGGTGTTTTCCACAGCCTTCCACTGTATTTTTGGCGGCATATATATGCAAATTCATTTTCTGCCAGCAGGAGGCACTTGTAGAGCGCGAGAGAGGTTTCCTCAGTAACGGCTGTAATCAGATAAGCGCTCCTTCCCTTAATTCCTCCTTTTGATGTAGTCATGTCTCAGTGCTTTTCTGAAGAGAGCGCGTCTGCGCACCTTTCGGATAGCGCATCAAGAACCGGGTTGATGGGGCACTCAGTACCACCGGTACTTAATAAATTTCCGGGTGTTTTGACAACACTAGGTTGCACATATTTTATACTTAGTGGAAATGGTTCCATGGTGCTCTGAACATCCTCAAAGACAATAAACTACAAAAGTGAAGGCATCCTGAGAGAGAGAGGGAGTAAAGGGAATAATGAGTCACATTTTCAGTCTACAATATTATAAATATTTTTATAATAATATCAATAATCTCATCTCACCTTACAATAACAGCAGTTTCCTCAGTAGCTTGCTCTTCTCTGCAACTCTGTCAATTACAGTGTCAGTGTCCAAAGCCACAAGGACGTCCTTTTCAGTGGCCATCAACATGAAGGCTTCCAATTTGCTGGCAGACAGGCTGCTCCTCAGTTGGCTTTTGATATATTTTAAGGTTGAAAATTATCATTTGCAGGCCACCTGGGTTATTGAAAGTGTCAGCAAAAACTTGTATGCAAGTCCAAGCAGGGGATATGCATCAGTGAGCATGTTGAATCTCTGGAGAATCTGATAGCAACACAGTGGGCAGTCTTTGCAGGAGGCACAGCTTTTGTTGATGATTTCCATGTCCTCTTCCTTTCCATCAGGTCCATCCTCCACTGTCCTGGTCACATATTCATCCAGTGCTGACTCCTTCAGCTTGTCCCACTGTCCCCGCTAAGCTTTTCAGCTCATACTGCAGGTTGTCAACTGTTGCCTTATCATCAAATTTAACCAGGCACTTGCTGAGGTCTTCAAGTGCAGATTTAGGAAGAGCATGGTTTCGGATCAGGGAGAAGTTTTTGGGATCCAGAAATGTCAAATCTGCATAAAGAGTGCCATGTGTCAGAAATCTTTGGTGGATGGCCTCAATAGCTGTATCAACAATTTGATTATGAACCTTTGACTCGTAGGCTCTCTCAGCATCAATTATGGTGTCATCCTGAGAAATCTCAACCGGCATGGCTTTCTTCTTCTTTCTTCTTTTCTGTGGTCGGTCTCCTCATCTTACTGCTCAAGTTTTTCATTTGCCCATTTCACAAAGTCATCAGCAGCAGCCTTGACAGCCTGGAAATCTCTCGCCATCTTTTTAGGGCATCTTGTGTTGACACGACCATCCTATGGGCAGAGATGATGTCCATCCCTTCCGTCTGCAGGTACTTTGACAATGGTGATGTATGCTCAAATATCCTAATTAATAATTAAGCTGTCAGTATTATCTCATACCTGAGTAGGCCCTCTTTGTATCCTCTGGCTTTGGTGCTTACATTTCCTTTCACAGTCTTCAGTTCCTGTATGGCTGTAAGCGTGGACAACACATCAATGTACAAACTGTCTTGAGGCTTTCCAAATGATCCAAATATTTTGTTCAGGGCATCGTGCTTAGCCCACCAACGTGTCTCTCCAACTGGAGCAATGAGAGCTGCTGCCATAACATAAAAGAGGAATGACACAAAGGCTTGGTCAATTAGGAGAATTTATTAAGATAACATAATATTAACAATGTATGGGAGAAATATAGTCAGGAAAAATAAAAGGTAAACACATCAAAGAGCACCACTCCGTGTCAGGACAGCCACTCAAATTCCGCCGCTGGAATGTGGCAACTTGGCTTCTTTTAAGCACACTATAATGGTCCGCAGCTGTAAGGAATCTGCACAATTTAACACAAGACAAACGGTAATCACCTTTTCCTGCCCCTAGAGGGCAGGCAAATAACTAAATAAATCAACACATACATACACATGTAACAATTAGTTATGATTAATTACAATTATTTAAATTAGCTGCCAGTAATAATAATAATAAACTTTATTTTATAAAGTGCCTTTAAAAGTAGCTTCTCAAAGCACTGATCACAATATAATCAATACAATAAAAAACAATACAAAATCAACAAGCAAATGCAAGTTTAAAAAAACAAAAATGTCTTAAGTTGAACCTCAAAAACATAATTCTGAGCGTCCCTAAGTTCAAGAAGCAGAGAATTCCAAAGGACAGGAGCATAGAAAGAAAAAGCCTTATCACCCATAGACTGAAAGGCTATGTATTGGAGCCCACCCGACACGACCCCACCAGCTCAGGCTCTTCACACGGGCTACAATCAGAAGATTTAGCAGAAGAACTTGGGTGGAACTGTGTGTGAGCCCTTTAAGGTCTGAGAATATTCACGCCTCTCAGAATAGGTTTGTCCAATGATAAAGGCTGAAATTCCAAGCTGGAGGTTGGAAAAACTGGGGAGTTTTATGACCCTTTGTCTGAGAGCATGGTAATTTGCATATGGAACTCGATTAGGTGCCTATGTACCAACATATAATATACACTCTCGTTTAGATCATCAGAAGACAAATTCATAGATACTAAACATGGTAAGATTACATATACTGTAGGTAAAATTACATGAACGAATGGTTATATCATAAGCATGCATAAAACTGTATACAATACAAAAGACAATATACAAGAACAGTAAGAACATACACAATGACCTGGGGATATGCCTGATAGGAAGGTCATAGAAAAATGTGTCTATGAATTAATGAAAGAAGTTGTTTCCTATAGCAATATGTGTCTGTTTTAACGAGAACTGAGTAGGAGGAAGATTCTCTCTACATACATTTAGGGCGTAAAAGTTGATTTGATCTAGCTGAGGGGTCCTGGTTGCCATGGTAAGCAGGGGCCTGGGGTCATTCACAGACATGCTGGCACCCAGTATGTTTCTTGGGTGAGGGGTCTGTGACTATTTGTTAATCTAATGAATAATTGATTTGTTAAATCTAAGGAACAAATGTGTGTCTGATTGGTCCAAATGCTACACAGTGATCGCATGAGATTCAAATGAGTTATAGCTGCATAGGGCAGAGTGGGTTGAGTATTTCCAATTGTTAGAAATAAGCAGACCAGTGCCCTCACCCCGACCAACCTGACAGTGGGTGTGAGAGAAAGATATATTTTTAGACAGAGCAGCTGGAGTTGCGGAGTCTTCAGGCTGAATCCAGGTCTCAGTCTTGCCCATGATGCTGAGTGTGGATTTTAAAGAAAAAGCATAAATTAAGTCTGCTTTGTTGACAGCTGACTGACAAGTACAGAGTCCCACAGAGAAAGAAAGAGGTGCAGTAGAGGATGTAGAGATAGGATGCCGGTTAGCAAGATTGCGTTGCCATCTCAGAGTGATTAGAGCATTGTTGAGAGACAACCGGAATGTTTTGGAAACACATAATGGAGGTGGAAAAGAGAGGAGAGAAAAGGTGAGTGTATAAAGGGAGGATAAAAATTATAATTAAGTGTGTTACATATTCATGTATTTGTGATTCGTTTGTTTTAAGTTTTGATCTGTTTGTCCTCTAGAGGGCGAGTATGTTCTGTCTTTGTTTTATTAGGGACTGATTGCCGGCACCTGTGGATCCTGTATGTTTGGCATAAGAAGTCCAAGCAGCCAAATCTGGGCGGCAGGCGAGGTGTTCGGCAGCGGCTCTGTGTGCCTTATTGTTGTGTCTTACGCCCCCCCCCCCTGATTCTCCTATCGTTATGTCTATCATTTTGTTAATAAATTCCTTATTGTATGAGCTGTGTTATGTCCTCTCGTGTGTTATGGCTGCGGTCGTAACATAATTGGGGGCTCGTCCGGGATTAGGTTTTTTTTTTTTTTCGTGTGTGGAGGAAAATTTGTGACGTATCTTGCCCGTCCTGGAAAGTGTTTGGTGTAACTGCAGTTGTCCCACGTGAGTATTTGCCCTATATTTTTGTAGTCGTCGGGTAGGCTGCACCTGCCACTTTGTTATTTTGTCTTTTTTATTTTTGGTGGTTATTCGGAGTGGGGGTACATTTCAGTTCACGTGTGACTGATCTTGTTAATGGGATCAGGGCACAGGTGGGCATGAGTTTAGCATTTAAAGTCGCCCCGAGCCCCTAACACCACTGAAGACTAGATAAAATTGTTATAGGGTAAATGCGTTATTTATTTATTTTGGTGGGATCGCTGTTAGTTACAATTAGTTTGTTAGCCGCGCGTGTTTAGTTGCGTAATTGATCATTAATTAGTGAGAGCTAGTTATTTGCATACGTGCATGTACGGTTTACATTCGTTTGTTATTCGAGTGTGGATAAAAGTTCGTTGAAATGGCTTCGGTGTGACGGCTTGTAAAAGAGGAGGAAGCAATTGCAGGCAATCAGAAGAAGTTTATTGATATCAGAGTCCAGAATGTAGGCAATGGAAACGAAGGTCTACGGTGGCGTGAGAAGAGCTGGATGGTGAAGTCGATGGTGAAGGTGAAGACGGTCAATGGCATGAAACCAGGAACAGACCGGAACACTGACACGAAGACGACACACGAACACAATCCAGCACACGAACACGGAAGACGGTAATCCAACTAGGAAGTGGAGACATGAATGAGGATCTGACAACAGACAGAGAGATGAGTGTATATGTAGCTGAGTGGAGATGAGGATCTGGAGCGAGACAATCAACACACAGGTGACAACAATCAACCAAACGAGCACATGGAGACTACGTGAGTACCAAAACAAACACAAAACATGACACGGAGGAAACAATGGATTTCCTACCGTGACATTCGGTGGTGGATGTTTTTCAGGAATCTCCTTCTGAGGAACTGCTTTCATTGTATACAAAGGAGCAGTTGTTGCAGATAGCAGAGTTTTATAAAATAGAAATAACCTCTAAGGATAGGAATTTAAAGGAAACTTTGCGGAGCATACTGAAAAGTAATCTTGTTAAGTTGGGTGTTTTAGAAAGGCCCTTAGAAGAGGAAATGGCTGGTCCTTCTGTGGGAGATCATGCTTTTCGTTTGAGAGAATTAGCTTTGAGAGAAAAAGAGTTGGAGTTCTAAAAAGCAAAATTTGAGTTACGAAATCGTGAATTGGATCATGAGTTTGCATTAAAACGAATGGAATTAGAAATGGCCAATAAGAAGGGTGCTGCTGTCTCTGAATTTGATTTGGGACGAAATCGGAGGATGGTTCCTCCTTTTTTGCGAAAGGGATGTTGAGAAATACTTTAGTCATTTTGAGAGAGTTGCTACTACTTTAAAGTGGCCTGCAGATTTTTGGTGTTTATTACTGCAATGTGTGATCACTGGTAAGGCGCAAGAAGCTTATTCTGTCTTGACTATAGACGAAGCAGCAGATTATGAAACCGTGAAATCCGCAATTTTAAAAGCCTATGAATTAGTTCCGGAGGCGTATAGACAGCGTTTCAGACATAATGTAAAACTTTCTGGTCAGACTTATATGGAGTTCGCACATAAGAAAGAGATCTTGTTTGATCGATGGTGCGCGTCTAAAAAAGCTGAAAGCAGAGAACAGTTGCGACAACTAATGTTGGTGGAAGATTTTAAAAATGGCTTGCCTGCTGTTCTTTCTACGTATTTAAATGAACAGAAAGCTGAGACGCTTCACAACGCTGCTATGTTAGCTGATGACTTAGTGTTGACGCATAAGGTAGCATTTAAGGATAAGTCATGGGACCGATATCCTGTTTCTTCATCAGTCTTAAGTTCAAAAAAATCATCTGCCAATAAAACAGTCAGGGCTTGCTTTTATTGTAAAGCTTCTGGACATTTAATTGTAAACTGTCCCGTTCTTAAAAAGAAGTCTAGCCCAAAGTCTGTTGGTTTGATTGCAGGTGATTTTCCTTTGAAATCTGTTCTTTCACCTGACTCCATGATTCAGCCCGAGAAGGCTGGATATGGGCCATTCCTGAATAGTGGAACTGTGTCCGTGTCTAGTTCTAGTGAGTGTGTGCCCGTTAGCATCCTCCGAGATACTGGGGCTGCTTTGTCATTCATTTTGGAGGGAGTATTACCATTGTCTGAGAAGACTGCTACTGGTACTTTTGCTCTCATTCGAGGTTTCGAAATAGGAGTTCTAGAAGTTCCATTACACCGTGTTCAATTGAACTCTGAAATGGTGTCTGGGAACATGATAGTAGGTGTTCGTTCATCTTTGCCCATTCCTGATGTAACTTTCATCCTGGGAAACGATTTAGATGGAGGCAGTGTGTGGAGTTGTTTAAATGTGCCACCTGAAGTTGTAACGTCACCTCTCATTGCTACTACTGATGAGTGTGCTGTAAAGCACCCTGATGTGTTTTCAGCATGTGCGGTTACACGCTCTATGGTTAAACCTAAAATATTCACATCTCAGACGAGGTTGAGTTAAGTGGTACGTGGTTTGAAAATCCTGATTTAACCAAGTTGTCTTCTGTTGCTCTACAGGGGGAATTAAGTCTGCATCCTCTGAGTGCTGAAAAGGTTTTTGAACATCTTGGTGATTCGTCTCTGTCTTCTGATAAACTAATTGCCACTCAAAGGTCAGATCCTTGCTTGCATCATTATTTGAAGTGGTTCATACAGAGCAGACATTTGGGAATGCACCCAAGGGTTACTTTCTCAGAGATGGGATATTGATGAGAAAGTGGGTGCCTTCTAACTCGTCTGATATCTGGAATGTTGTTGATCAAATTGTGATTCCAGTTAGTTATCGAGACATGATCTTAAGTGTGGCTCATGATGGTATGGCTGGTCATTTGGGTGTAAGAAAAACATACCATCGAGTTTTCCGTAACTTTGACTGGCCCGGTTTGAAGAAAGATGTGTCCCGCTATTGTCACTTTCACTTTCACTCATCACTCATTGGTCTTAACATGAGGAGGCTGAACGCTTCCGCTGCTGTGGCACAGACATCAGAAAAATACCCCCAAACAAAGCAGAAATCACAATATACTGTAGCCAGTTTGCACATGCTGCATATAATAGCTAATAAATGACAGCAGCGTGCCCTTGACACTCCATGCAGCTGAAATCAACCACACATATTTAGCATGGCTAATGAAAACATCGCCCTTGAAAATAAGTTAATGCTTCACTGAGGTTGCACAGCTAAATATGTTTATTTCACTTTAACCTGCTCTCATATCCGTAGCTTAGTTGGCTTATTCTCAGTTACATACAATAGACTGTTTTTTGCTGCAGTATAAACACAGTTGCATAAATACTGCTGCTTGAAACCTTAGTAATTCACTCCTGCATTTAAAAACTTTACTTTAAATAAGATTATTTTCTTTGGCAATGTTAATGTTGACATTAACATTTAATGTTGATATAAATTCTGTTGTGTTGTCATTTTCTTTCATTTAAACAAAATGCCATTTACATTATTGATGGTGTGATTTTTTTTATTTAAATATGATTTTTGTTACTTTCCCTGCTTCTCTTAAAATCAAATAATACCCTATATATTATATATAGTCAAAATTTGGCTGTGGTAGAAAATGAGGTCCACCAGGTCCACAAACGCCCAAGAGGAATCTAATAAGTGTTAAAATTATTGTATATGTATATTTGTAAATTTATTCTTTTATGTATAATCTTGGATTATCACTAAGCAGTTCCTGACCAGGGTTCCCTTTCATGTATCCCCCTCATTTAAGGTAGATACTACTTTTTTCCCCTTCAATAATTCATTTGAAAATGAGAATTATTTAATCATGTTTGGGTTTGATTTATTTTCTCAATTTTCAGCAAAAACATTTTTAAAGCACACGCACAAACACATAAATAAAACCAATGAAAAGCATGAAAACATTTAATGTAGTGGATATTTATTCTTCATGATAATTAATTATATGTGACTATAATGAATGACTCCATAGGATGAAGTGCACATTTCTCACATACATAAATGTTATTGGCTTTTTATAACAAACTATTCAGATGACACAGAAGGCACATTTGGTTGGGAGGGACTTCAACCAGTTAGGCTTGTTAAATAAACCAGTATTTCAAAGCTGATTACTCAGACAGATGCTCCAGCACTAGGGCTTCAGTGAGGTGCACACTTTCAGTCCTGCTATCACCATGGACTTCAGGTAAGTTGAAATACTTCTGAAATTCTACCACTGTGTGCTCATCTTTTGCAGCATCTCAGACATGACACATTTTAAAACATTGTGTTGAGTTCAAAGGAGTTAAATCACACAAGTCTGGGATTTTAAATTAAAATATCCTTGGTTTGATTAAAAAGACAAGGCTATTATATGTATAAAATGAGACAAAAGACGCATAACATCAACATGGAATATGCAATTATATTCCATTCATGAGATAAAATCAAAATAAAATATTAGCTCATCCAATATAATCAATAGAACCAATATTCTCTTACAGATTTCTATTAAACCAACTCTGTAGTGTTCAGTTAAAACAATGGGTGTGGGAACTATCTGAACCTGCAGGAGATTTTTTTTTATTATAATCAACCACTTTTCAAAGTATACAAAACAAATCACAACGATATACAGGTGCATCTCAATAAATTAGAATGTCGTGGAAAAGTTAGTTTATTTCAGTAATTCAACTCAAATTGTGAAACTTGTGTATTAAATTAATTCAATGCACACAGACTGAAGTAGTTTAAGTCTTTGGTTCTTTTAATTGTGATGATTTTGGCTCACATTTAACAAAAACCCACCAATTCACTATCTCCATAAATTAGAATACTTCATAAGACCAATAAAAAAAAAAAAAAAAAAACATTTTTAGTGAATTGTTGGTCTTCTGGAAACTATGTTCATTTACTGTACATGTACTCAATACTTGGTAGGGGCTCCTTTTGCTTTAACCTGTTAACCAGACCCCCCATTATGGGACTCAAAGCTGAAAGTGCCCTACCTAACTTAAAATTGTAACAGTTCCTTACTTCAGTGTGTTACACATATCATTTTGGTGTATTTAGCCCTATTCGGACGGGACTAGTTTTCTAAACTACGTTTGAGTTTCGATTCTTACCACATGACGTCTGCAATTTTCATGTACCAATTTGGACGGGACTAACATCTCCGTGTTTATTACGGAGGTGGAATGGTCTGTTTTGTGCATCTGGGCGTCACAGAGATCACGCGCTCTGTATGCGTGCATTGCATATAGTCATTTGGATTGATTACCATTAGTATTATTACACAATAAATACTAAATGGCTAGTATAGCAAAACCATGTTAATGTGTGGTTTCTTTAGCTTAACTTGGTTTTTTTTTTTTTTTTTTTTTTTTTTTTTTTTTGTAGTAGGCTAAACCCATGTTTAATTTTCATAAAGGTACATCTGTTATTAAAACATTATGTAACTGAGTGCATAAATGAACGTGAGTAATCTTGCCTGATGCTGATATTACAATAGCCAGTATTAATAGTTTACGTGATCTGGCTCTTGATTTTATTATTTTTTTTTAATCATTATTATTTCTTTGCCGGGAAGCAAATATATCAAACATGCGCGCGGTAAGAGCATCTACGGTAATTCACGTTGGCCAAAACACACAAGGAAACGCGTTGTGAAATAAAATATCGCCGGCAATCACAGACATTCACATTTGGATGGGATTAGTTTTCTCAGAGGATCACTGAGTTTGCTGAAAAACAGTAGGTAATTTGCTCTGGAATTATCACAGAGGTTGTGTGAGAAAAACACAGACGTTGCAGATTCGGACGGGATTAAAATCACCAAGTACGTCTGTGAAACACAGATTTCTCTAATGACCCCCTGTAAAACTAGTCCCGTCCGAATAGGGCTTTTGGAAAGAAGACCATTTGGGCTTTACTTTTTATCAACCAGAGTTGGTAATGCTCAAAAATATTAAAAGGTATAGACACTGAAGTGCCTTGAATTTTCTTTTTACCACACTTAATTTTTTTATTTATTTGATATAAAACTAAATGAAATCAGTCCTGAACCAGTCTCGAAAATTAATGGGTTGAAAGTCACCCCATTAAAAAAAGCCCTCCCCCCCAGTATAAAAAATATTTACCAACTGTATTGATAGGTTCTACAAACTATTTTAGTCATTAAACATACCACTGCATAGTTTTTCAATTATAAAACAATAGACAGAAACTTGGACATCATATATGTGATTTATTTGAGCACTCGAAAAAATAAAATAAGAATAATTTGAGTAAGAAAAATAAAAAAGATTTAACTTTTTATGCCAATTACAGAACATCCTGAGATTGCTAGAAATGCAGCATTTACAATGAATTCTGGTCCTATAGTCAATTATCACGTGTTGACGTGCTGATGGCCAGTTATAGAGATATATAACCATCAGATGACAGGTGTGTCAGAGCATGCGTCACGAGCCGTCACGAGAGAGCGTTAGAATTCAAATAAACAATTTTCCGCCTATCTTTCACTTTTTTTTAGTGGGTCCTCTCATTCTGTTTGTGTCACTGTACGCTACAAAACTATGCCATTTTTTTACTACCAAGATGCAGTTTCTGAGCGTGAGTTATTCCATAACAGACACAAACAATTCTGTCCCGGAAGAACTGAATTGTAAACAAAGGAATTATCATCCATATTACAACTTTATTGCTTCGTTGGACTAAAAGTGCATTAGTCCATGAGATGTCCAAGTCCATGAGATGTCGTTCAGTGGACCCTTACCTTTCTAACTAAACCGGGATTTACAGCTGTGGATGTGTTTATGAGTTGTTATTACAACGAATCTGGTATGTACTGCGTTTTTATTCTTCATGTTTTGATGTGCACGTTAACAGGTTAATTACTGCCTCAATTCAGCGTGGCATGGAGGTGATCAGTTTGTGGCACTGCTGAGGTGGTATGGAAGCCCAGGTTTCTTTGACAGTGGCCTTCAGCTCATCTGCCTTTTTTCTGGTCTCTTGTTTCTCATTTTCCTCTTGAGAATACCCCATAGATTCTCTCTGGGGTTCAGGTCTGGTGAGTTTGCAGGCCAGTCAAGCACACCAACACCATGGTCATTTAACCAACTTTTGGTGCTTTTGGCAGTGTGGGCAGGTGCCAAATCCTGCTGGAAAATGAAATCAGCATCTTCAAAAAGCTGGTCAGCAGAAGGAAGCATAAAGTGCTCCAAAATTTCTTGGTAAACGGGTGCAGTGACTCTGGTTTTCAAAAAACACAATGGACCAACACCAGCAGATGACATTGCACAACAAATCATCACAGACTGTGGAAAGTTAACACTGGACTTCAAGCAACTTGGGCTATGAGCTTCTCCACCCTTCCTCCAGACTCTAGGACCTTGGTTTCCAAATGAAATACAAAATTTGCTCTCATATGAAAAGAGGACTTTGGACCACTGGGCAACAGTCCAGTTCTTCTTCTCCTTAGCCCAGGTAAGATGCCTCTGACGTTGTCTGCGATTCAGCAAATTCCTTGACACGTCTGTGTGTGGTGGCTCTTGATGCCTTGACCCCAGCCTCAGTCCATTCCTTGTGAAGTTCACTCAAATTCTTGAATCGATTTTGCTTGACAATCCTCATAAGGCTGCGGTTCTCTCGGTTGGTTGTGCTTTTCTTTTCTTCCACACTTTTTCCTTCCACTCAACTTTCTGTTAACATGCTTGGATACAGCAGTCTGTGAACAGCCAGCTTCTTTGGCAATTAATGTTTGTGGCTCACACTCCTTGTGAAGGGTGTCAATGACCTTCAGGACAACTGTCAGACAAGCAGTCTTCCCCATGATTGTGTAGCCTAGTGAACCAAACTGAGAGACCATTTTGAAGGCTCAGGAAACTTTTGCAGATTAGCTGATTGGCATGTCACCATATTCTAATTTGTTGAGATAGTGAATTGGTGGGTTTTTGTTAAATGTGAGCCAAAATCATCACAATTAAAAGAACCAAAGACTTAAGTCTGTGTGCATTTAATTTATTTAATACAATTTTAAAACAATGGTACTTAAAATTAGAACTGAAATGTTGTTGCAACTGTGATCTATCTATCTATCCATCTATCTATCTATATATATTAAAGAGAACTTACAGAACAAGTATGGGCTTCTATTGGTGCTCAAGACATTATTTTTTAACATTGACTTACAACTATGAGGTTCAAGTTGAAGAGCCGGACTACACTACATGTTAGTTAAATGTAAAACATTTTTATATACATTGACTTTCAAAGGTGACTTTAATTGTATTTATGTCTTCCATCTGCTGCATGATTTCTTGTCTGGCTGGGTATTGGGTTCATTACCATAATCAATTTCTTTAGCAGTGCACAAGTGCTTTAGTATAACATTATTGCATTTTTTTAAAGGGTCATGGGCCCTACTAAAAGAAACACAGATCACTATAATGGTGACTAGAGCAAAAACATTTTAAATAAAACATCAGCATTGACTACAGAGCTAAAGCTCTGTTAACCTCAAGAACTTTTGTAGACATCTGACAGAAAGTCAAACTGATTAGTAACAAGTAAAGCTGATAATGCTGTTTTTGGAGTTGGTTAATCAACCTCCATCATTAAATAATCTTGAGAGATTTAATGCCTTTTGTTTCAGTTGATTTAATCTAAGGTTGTGGCTGGAACTTAGTTATAGTTCTTGTGTTTCTGCTTGTCTCTTATCTCTTTTTTCTGTTCTTGTTGTTTGTATTTCCCTTCAGTGATTCTTGTTAACAGTGGGTGTTCATCACTAATGCTCAATCATCACTTGACTTGTTAATTTAACACTGGAGATTGTGCTTTGTGGTTCAAAGGTGTTTGATTGTGGTTGGAGCTGAACTTTGCAGAATGGTAGCTCTCCAGGGGCAGAGTTGGAGACCCCTGGCATAACCTGTCCACCATACAGGAACAGTCAAATCTGGTCCGTGACCCCTAGAGAGCAAGCTCTCTGAGCAATGAAAGTCACAGTGTTGTCACTTGAACAGGAGATGTTTACATTAGTAGTCCAGGAATGTCATCTCTGGCTGAAACTGGCAGAGATGCGAGATGCTGACAAAATTCTTTGACTTTCTTGACACTCCCATCACCAAGGCTGACCTCTTTGGCTCCACTGTCAAGGAGGCTTTCAAGCACATCCTACATCTGTGTGATTTGTCTATGACAAAGCTGCCGAGGTGAACCTCTTTGTCCACCTGTTGCTGAGGGTGCCCCCTCTGGGCGTCAACATCTGCTGCCACCTTGGATGCAGCCATTGTGTCAAGCCTCCCGCAAGAAGGTGGCCCAGCTCACTTCTCAGGGCACTGCTAAGCGTTCCAGGAAGACCGTGACGGAGGAAACTGCTCAGATTCAGAGGGTGGCGATACTGCCACTCCCTACCTGGAGGAGGGCCGGGGACACACACACTATTAACATCACTTGTTCTGCCACATTTTCACCAAAAGAGAAGTTTTCTCTAAGTCTGTGTCACAAAATTCTGTTTCTGACAATGAGCGATGCAGTGTTTCCCCATTGTAGGTCCCAGCATTCTCAAATCACTATATGCCATTCACATCCCAGGGGAGCTCTATCATGCAGCCGATGTGGTAATCATGACAGTTTACACTGGAGAAGGCTCAGGCTACAACCCCCTCTACTAGGCAGGCTTATTCTCTAAAGTGGAGTCTGTTAATTGAGTGGTGTCACCAAGAAGACCCCAGGACATACCTGATCAGTATAGTGCTTTCCTTTTTGCAGGTTGAAAGTGTATGTTGCCACCATTGTAAAAAAATAAACTGTTTTATTTACAGCTTTGATATTTTTTACAGTGCAGCAGAGAGATACCCTACAACTAATTAGGTCAAATTAATGCAAAAATTCTGAGATACATTTGCCTTCTTATTTTACAGACAGCCAATTCTTCCACCACGCAGATCAACTCTGATTCATCAAGGACCTCCAAAACGAATCCGTCTACATACAGATAGAAAAGTACTTAATGAAAATGGGAAAGTCAGAAAATGGACATATGGGAAAAAGGACACCAGTAAGCAAAACAAAATTGTTCTGCTGGTGGGAGAGACTGGAGCTGGCAAGACGACTCTCATCAACACCATGGTCAACTACTTAATAAAGGTGGATTTTGAGGAAGAAATATGGTATGAAATCACAGAAGAAGAAGCTGGAGATCAATCAGAATCGCAAACCTCTGAAATCACCATGTATGAGGTCTGTCCTGTACAGAGTGCCCTAACTCTTACCATCATTGATACGCCAGGCTACGGAGACACTAGAGGACTGGAAAAAGATCTGGATGTTGCTGCGAATTTAGCCACTCTGTTTCAGAGCAGTGCTGGAGTTCGTGAAGTTGATGCCGTGTGTTTTGTGATTGAAGCATCTAAGAATCGTCTCTCAGACAGGCAGCATTACATAATCAGTTCAATTCTGTCTTTGTTTGGAAAAGACATTATGAACAACATTGTGTTTTTAATCACACACTCTGATGGTATGACACCCAAAAATGTCCTCGGTGCTATCAATAAAGTTAAAATCCCCTGCAGACGAGACAAAAGCGGCCAACCTGTTTATTTCTTATTCAACAATCGGCAGGCTGACACCCGTCCTACTCAAGAGCGGCACATTCGTGCTCAAAGCGATGCCTGGGAATCCAGCATGGACAGCATGAAGCATTTCCTTCAGTCTGTGAATGAAATGAATAGAAGAAGTTTAGAAATGACTTCAGATGTCCTCATAGAGCGCATTCAATTAGAAGCGGCCATCTGCAACTTACAGCTGCGAATTCAGGAGAAGGAGCAGAAAAAGGCAGAAAAACTTCAGATTCAGGAGGCAATAAAACAAAACAAAGAAAAGATTGAAAACTGTAAAAACTTTGCCATTAAAGTCAAAAACACTATCAAAGAGAAGGTGCCCACTGAAAGTGCCTCATGGAAGAATAGGAAGGCGACGACCTGCACCTTCTGTGAGGAGAACTGCCATGAGTTTGACTGCTGGTGGGTTTCTGATCCCAGCAATTGTGAAGTCATGAAGAAAGGTTACTGCACTGTGTGCACTGGGAAGTGTCATCACAGCAAACATGTAAAAGAAAACAAGAAATACATAATCAAATCCTCATTTATGATGATGGAATTTGATGACATTAATAAGGAATATGAACAAGCTAAAGAAAAATCCAAGAGGATTTTGATTATAATGGATTCGCTTGACAAAGATCTGCAAGAGATTGAAACCCAAAAGTCAATTCTTCTGTTCAATGCTTACAAGACCATCAAGCATCTGTCTCAGATTGCATTAAAGCCAGACTCTGCCTTCACTCTTCAGCATCTCGACTTCTTCATCCCCAGACTGAAGGAGGCTGGGAAAGAAACCTGGGTCCGAGAGCTGGAGGAAATGAGGAGAACAGCTGAAGCTGAGGAAGCAAATAAAGATGCTCTGAGTTACCTTAAAGCTGGTCTGACTAAACTATTCCTCGGTGGGCAAAGTTGAAATTCCTTCAATGGTGGGGAAAGAGTTAAATCAATAATACTTAATGACTTAGTTTAAATCAGTATTTTGGGTATTGGATGATAACAGAAAATGTTGCAAACAAACAGTAATTTGTTTCACCATTTTGTTTTTTTAAATCCTGAAAATCCTTTCCTGTATATTTATTTTTGCTTATGGTTATTTTGTTTAGATTATTGTCTGTATTTATAAATTGCTAAAATCTCAAACTTGATATTTTCTTTATTTACATTTATGCATTTAGCAGATGCTTTTATCCAAAGCGACATACATTGCATTCAGCTAATACATTTTTTTTATTTAATTTAATTTTTTATTTTTTTACCAGTATATTTGATTTCTGTTTAAGTCAAGATTTTCAGAGTCAAGCCAGCTGACCTCTTCAACTTAAGGTTTGTTTCTACAAGAAGTATATATATAGCCTGGTAGAAAATTAAGGTGCTCTGATCAGAAGTTTTGGGGTTGACCATCGATCACTGGAAGATGTATTGGCTGACACAGGTCAGGATCACCAATCATGGGACTATTATTTTTCTCAGGTAACATTATTTATAGGGATGCTTCAGTAAGTATTTTTTTTTCCAGACATTATTTATTTTGCCATTTTTACAACACTATTTTTATGTAAAGATATTAATCTGAGACTTCCAACTCATATCCACAAATTTTAATCAGCAATGCTAATGTAATGTAAAGTTCTTGTGTCTAGGAAGTGGGTTTGGTTGCAAATATATGCTTTTATTTAGCAAATACACAAACACTATTCAAGCTTAATAACAATACAGAAAAGCTAGTAAAACAAAGTTGACAGAGAAACCAAGCACACTTAAATTTACCAAAAGAAACACATTACAGTACAATAGAGAACAGCTCAAACAAAATCAAGAAAACTTAAAAATACAGAGCTTAAAACTTACAACTAAGGGATCAGTTACAAGACACTATTTTCAGCTAATAACTGGAAACCTTCCATCCATTTTGGCTGTTAATTTACATAACAGGAGTTTTGGGGGCCTGAAAATGCAAACATTTAAAAACTTGTTTCAAAGTGCAAGTTTTTGAAAAAGATACATCTGTATAAACAATGTAAACTCGAATTTGTGAAAATACATGGCCATGCATATTATGTGTTTAAAAAGAGTATGTCAGCAGGTGCGAAGTGGCACTGCCAACTACTGGCCGGCCTGACATGCATAATACAGTGTTTATTAATCATTTTCATGGGTCCACGTGAACAGGGAATGTTTTGACGTTGTTGTGTAAACGTTTCCTAAAGTTCTAGCTACATTTTTGGTCTGGTGTGACACATGCAGGTTAAAGGTTCAATTAAAACTATTGCCTAAAACTTTGGCTGTTAGCTTGTTTCACTTTCTGTAGATTGTCTAATAGTAATGAAATAGTTCACCTTCATTTGTTGGCTAACAACTAAATATGAGCTGATGCTAAAAAATTATTTTATTGGTTTATTAATTAAATTAATTTTAAAAATTTAAATTTAAAATTTACACAACAAAGCCTGACAACTTTGTAACTTGAAAGATGAATGCACAATTGTAGAGGTGGCTGCTGGATGAGCCTATGTGAATACCTAAATGTCGAAGTTCTGGTGTGGACAGATTAAAATGGTTTGAAACAAACATTCAACTAATTAATTACTTATTAAACTCTTGTTTAGAGCCATTTGCAAAAACAAATAGTCCATTTATGATTATGACATCCTCAACTCAATGAATGTGAAACTTTGGATATTTTTTAAGTGTAGACGTTATATGTGTAATAGTTGAATATGTGTCACTAACAATATGTGACAATGGCTTGTCAGTTACGTAAATTAATTATGGTAAAAGTGTAGTAACCATGCTTTTTTGGCATATTGATTATGCCATTTGTATGTGCAGTGCTGGTTCTAGTCAAACACACCTGACAAAATGTTTTTTTGTATAAGCTTTTGTCGTAAATGAGTTCCTAACTGAAATTGCCATGGTTACCTAAATGGTTACCTACCTGCCATAGTAAAGGTGCACAAAACTGCCTGCCCATTCAGATAATTTGAGGACTTAATTTCTGGCAATATTGTTGACTTGATTGCACAGACACTATTTGAAGAGAACTGATTGGAGCTGGACGATGTCATCACTGAATCAATAATGAACTGACTTTTACTGAAAAATTTACTGTTTACTATTGTCTTTTTTTGAGCTGGTTTACAGAAGAACTGAATTTTGTTTGCATTATTGGCACACCATTTTCCTGTTTAACACTGTAAAGCTGCTTTGACAATCTTTATTGTAAAAAGAGCTACTGTACATAAATAAAGGTAACTTGACATTGAAATTGACTTCTTTTGTTGTTGTTGCTACGGCAATTGCATTGGTAATAAACTATCAACATGAATTCCTAACCACAAACACAATACTGTCTTATTTTTCAATAAAACAGAATAAAAATATTTTAAGCATCAATCGTGATTTTGAGAAGCACTGATGATGTTATTGCTTCAAACTAGTGAATTAGTGCTCTAAGAACCACATGTGATTTTATGTCTTTTGGCAGTCCATTTAATAACAGAAAGTCATGATTAACTACAGCCTTTGTTTGTTTTGGCATTGCGTGTGCATGTGGTGGTGAGGTCCTTTTAGTTGCAAGTAGGAAAGACTGCTTGTATTAAAAACCAGTTACACACCTTTAATAGGCTGTGTGTGACATAATTTAAATGGTGTGTGACATACTTTAAAACTTCTGTGCCAGGATAACATATGCATATGATTTGACCCATAGGACCTAAACAAGGGAATTAAACCTGAACACTACCCACAACTCATGGTAAAAGAGGTCTTATCAAACATGCTAAATGCCAAAATCTTCTTGGTGGTAGATGCTAATCAAGGGTTCTAGATGATGAATGCTGTAAGCTGTGTGCATTTAAAACACTCAAAGGAAGGTACAGTTTACTGCATTTGATAAACAATGTAGATAATATATTAGCATTAAGAGAAACAATTCAAGAACATGATTACAAAATCAAAAAACTCCTGCAGGAGCAATCTCAAATTAATGAGGTAAGTCTATTCAAGGTTTGGGTAACAATTATGTTACAAGTTCCATTTTTGTGTACTATATGCATTAATGCATTAAATATGAAATATTTTCTATTAAAATATACAAGGTGTTATTATTGCCCTCTAAAGTTACTGTTGGAGATATTAGCATTATATGGAGACATTAGCATTGGGGAAAGTCGTGGCCTAGTGGTTTGAGAGTTTAACTCCTAACCCTAAGGTTGTGGGTTTGAATCTCGGGCTGGCAATACCACGACTGAGGTGCCCTTGAGCAAGGCCGAACCCCCAACTACTCCCTGGGCGCCACAGCATAAATGGCTGCCCACTGCTCCAGGGTGTGTGTTCATGGTGTGTGTGTGTTTACTGCTGTGTGTGTGCACTTTGGATGGGTTAAAAGCAGAGCACGAATTCTGAGTATGGGTCACCATACTTGACTGTATGTCACCTCATTTAATTTTTATGTGTCAGAAATCAGTTTACAGGCTTTCATAGACAACCTAGGAACTCAGGAAAGTTTTTCTTTATATATATATATATATATATATATATATATATATATATATATAAGCCCTTTAAAACATAAAGTGTCATAACACTCCCTGATAAAAATTTTAGTGTTAACTTACTTTTTTAAATAAGTTTTAACTATAAGTTTTCTGGGTTAGAGACAGCAATGGTCTCATCAACCCTATCAACCTCTTTGTCAACCTCTTATCAACCTACAATGTTTGTGTGTGTGTGTGTGTGTGTGCTTTACTTTATGTTCATTTATTTAAATTGCTGTAGTCCTGTTTCTATATCTATTGATTTCCAAATATTCATTTAACATTTATTATTACATTACATTTTCTTTTATTGTTAAATGTTGTGTGTGCTGTTGTCTTCACAGCAGTTAGGAATATTTCCATCAATATTTTCAGCATTCAACATTATTACAGCATCAGCTGTAAAGCAGTAATTTTACAATACTTTCTTACTTTTCTTTCTTCTTTTTTTTTAAATTACACTTGTTGAATTTTTTGTGCTATGGAGATATTTGATAAAATTGTTTTACCTTCATTTTGTTTCCTGTCTCCTGTCCCTGTCTGCAACTGATTTATAACTTTGTGTTGAGGAGTAAAAGTTGTCTTGTCTTGGTATGGTGCCAGATGTTCCATTAACATGATTCCAATTTAATGTAAAATACTTTCATGTCATCATGGATGACAAATTTGGAATTGTTCTTGTTTAAGGAAAATTAAAAGTGGAATTTGAACAACATTAAGTGCAAATTCTCATTCCAGTGGCAGCAAAATATTCATTCAAACAAACATCTTAAGGTATCTTCCCCTTGTCTCCACCCTCCACAAAACAGCAGTATATATAAACAACATGAGTGTGTATATCTGCAAAGGACATCAGTGAGTATCAACACAAGAACTTCATGCAAAGAAACTTCTCAAGGTAAAGGAACCTTTCATGCATTTTTTAAGTATTTAACGAGTATAATTTAAAAAAATTATAATAATGAGATGATGTTCTCATATATTTTGGTCACACTAAAAGTCAGTTTCATAATCTGAAATCAAATGTGCATTTAGTGCGGGGGTTTTCAGTAAATTTGAGAGAAAATAATTTTTTTTTTTTGCATTATATATATATAAATCAAGTTAACATTCCAACTTATTTCAGTATTAGTCTTTTTATCACTACAACATGTTTAATGAAAGGCATTTTAATAATAAAACACAATTGTGAAGCTGCTAGTCTGTAGAACAGGAGCTTTTTTAGAGGATGCAAGAGAGGGAAGGAGAGAAAGAGAAGAACAATACACTGTATATTAGGGCTGTCAAATGATTAATCACGATTAATCACATCCAAAATAAAAGTTTACACTGTAATTAGGCAAATTAATCACGATTAATCACATCCAAATAAAAAAGTTTTGTTTACATAATATATGTATGTGTACAGGGTATATTTATTATGTATATATAAATACACACATAAATTATATATTTAGAAAATATTTACAATAATATTTATATTCTTATATATATTATATATAAATATATTTTAATATATTAACATAAACATATTCTTCTTAAATATATACATGCACAATACACTGTAAACAAAACTTTTGAAAAAGAGAAGTTTTAAATAACAAGACAGATAACAAAGAACAATGCAATAGAAAAAGTAAAATCGATCCTGAAAAAGAGAAGTTTTAAAAATATCTAATGATTTGCATCCCTAATGTCAGCTGGGAGAGGAATTCCACAGTTTTGGAGCATATGATGAGAAGGCTCTGTCACACCTGAAACGAAGCCGTGTTTTGGGAACAGCTAGGAGACTACACTGAGAAGATAACAAATTGCGATTTGGCATGTAAGGTGTTAAAAGATGAGCCAGATACTGCTGAATAAATGACTAAATGAGATGAAGCGCACACATCAATGACATGACTGAAAATTAAAGTGTTGTTCCCGTCATTTTATTCAGACTGTTTAGATTCTAAATTAAATTGAAAGCACGTTTGGTTTAGAGGCACTTTAGCCAGTTAGACTTGTTAAATTGTTATATTTTCATCAAAGCTTTTTGTTCTAGCAGACACTTGACACAAAGGCTGGTGTGTAAGAATATTCATTTATATTTTAATTAATAGCAAAAGTGCATCTCTCAATGTTTAAATATAGTATTTATATACTCACTTTCTTACATGATCTGTTTTGCTGTAAGCAGACTGTAGAGTGACAGTGAAAGTTTTCTGTGGGGAACACATTCAAGTCCAGCGATTACCATGAGTTTCGGGTAAGTTAGTGAGTGAGTGAGTGAGTGAGTGAGTGAGTGAGTGAGTGAGAAGACTTTATTAATCCCGAAAGGGAAACTGGTTTGCCACCAACTTAAAACACAAAAACAACAACAAAAACACAAAACAAACAAACAAAAAAAAAGAATTCAACATTTAAAAACTATGAAAAAACATGATTAAGAGACCAATAAGACATGATTATAACAAGATACAGTTACACAATTCAGAAATGCAAGGCAAAGAACCGACAGTTCAACAGTTTGATAATCAACAGTGTTCATTAAAATATCTAACCGCTGCAGGAACAAAAGTCCTTCTCAATCGCTCACTAGAGAACCGAGGCATAATTAAACGCTCACTGAAAGAGCTTCTGAGTCCATTAAAAACACTGTGTAGTGGATGGCCTTCAAAAAACATAATTTTTAATTTTGACCTCATCCTCTTCTCCACAATGACCTCAAGTGAGTCTGGGATAAGACCAATAACTGAACCAGCTCTCTTGATGAGCTTATTTATCCTAATTTTATCATCAACAGATAAGCTGCCCCCCCAGCAAAGAACAGCATAAAAAAGAACACTAGCCAAGATCCCCTGATAGAAAACATCTAAAAGCTTTGTACTAATGTTAAAAGATCTGAGTTTTCTCAAGAAGAAAAGTCTTGACTGAGCCTTCTTTATTAAAACATTAGTGTTCTCTTTCCAATTTAATTTTTCATCCAAATGGACACCTAAAAATTTATGTGACTGAACAATTTCGATCGGCTGGCCATTAATTATGACTGCGAGGACCTTCTCCTTTTTCTTTCTAAAATCAATCACAAGTTCTTTAGTCTTCCCTATATTTAGTTTTAGAAAGTTTGACTCACACCAGCTAGAAAAAGACTGAACCTCCCTTCTGTAAGCAAGGTCATCACCCTGATTAAGTAGACCTACTAAGGCGGTATCGTCAGAGAATTTTTGTACCAGACAGGATGACTGACTATGCCTATAGTACGCAGTGTAAAGTGTAAATAAAAAGGGAGATAGAACTGTGCCCCGAGGTGCTCCAGTATTAGTTAAAATAATTTCAGACTGTTTGTTACCAAACCTAACAAACTGTGGTCGTAATAGCAGATAATCTAAAATCCAGGCAATAGTTGTGTTATGCAGTTTAAAATTACTTAATTTGTTAGCTAAAATATGTGGCTGTATAGTATTAAAAGCACTCGAAAAATCAAAAAACATGATTCTAACAGAACTAGCAGTAGTTTCGAGATGACTATAAATATTATGTAACATAAATAATAGTGCATCATCTACCCCCACATCCTTCCTATATGCAAATTGCAAGGGATCCTGGAAAGCAGACACCTGCCTAGTCAGATCAAGTACAACCCTCTCAAAACATTTCATAATGTGTGATGCCAGAGCTATAGGCCTTAGATTAGCAAGACTATTTGTCACCTTGGCTTTTTTAGGAATAGGAATAAGGCAAGATGTTTTCCACATAACCGATATTTTAGCAGAGGACAGAGACAAAGAAAACAGTGAATGAAGGACAGAGCATAGCTGGTCAGCACATACTTTTAGGGTACGTGGATGTACACCATCAGGGCCTTCTGCCTTATTTGGTTTAATACGCCTTAACTGCTTACGAACCTCTTCAATACTAAGATTAATAGCTGAACTACAGTCCTCAGAACTGCTCTGCCTAAGATTAGAGAGGACATTCTCATGTACAGAAGAGAAATCACATTCGTCAAACCTGCCAAAAAAAGTATTGGCATCGTTAGCCTGTATACCCAATTTACATAAACTGGGATTGCTAGTCCCATATCCAGTAATACATTTCATACCATTCCATAGACCTCGTGTATTGCTAATGGTCATTTTACCTTCAACACTTTCCTTATATTTTTGTTTGCCCTGTCTGATAATGACTTTCAACTCTCTTTGGGAATCTTTAATCCTTTCTTTATCACCACTATAAAAGGCTGCTTTCTTCTTATTAATAGCAGCTTTAACTTCTCTGGTGACCCATGGTTTATTATTGGGAAAGATTTTGATTTGTTTACACGGAATTACAGCCTCGACACAATAATTAATATAACAAGTCACTTTGTCAGAGATACTGACCAAATCACTGTCTCCTTCAAAAAACACAGACCAGTCGGTGCATTCAAAGCACCCCTTTAGTGTTTCACAAGCATCATCTGACCAGACGCGCACAGTCTTTAACGTAATCGGCTGTTTACGTATCACCGTTGAATATTTGGAAGTCAAGTTTATCAGGTTATGGTCTGATTTACCCAGCGGAGGAAGCAATTTAGCAACATAGCCATCCTTAACATTTGTATAAAACAAGTCAATAACATTGTCGCCCCTCGTAGGACACGTCACCATTTGTTTAAAAGATGGTAAGGTGGTAGAGAGAGTGCAGTGATTAAAGTCCCCGTTCAAAATAACCAGCGCATCTGGAGAGGAGCGCTGTAAGTCATGCGTGATTCTCGAAATTGTCTCAATGGCACACTTCCCATTTCCTGATGGTGGGATATACACCACCATGACAATAACATGGGAGAACTCCCTGGGTAGGTAGTAAGGTCTACAACACACTGCAATGAGCTCGATATTCGAGTCACAAACTCTTTCTTTTACCGTAACATGTTGAGTATGACACCAGCGGTTGTTCACATACAGACAGACACCTCCACCTTGCTTCTTACCCGTACTTGCTTGATCTCTGTCCATCCTGTGAAGTGCAAAACCTTCCATCTCCACATGGGAATCAGGTATCCTGTCAGACAGCCACGTCTCAGAAAGACAGAGTAAACTGGTCTGCCGAAACGTGCGATCGAACTTCAAACAAGCTGTTAATTCATCCGCCTTGTTGACGAGAGAGCGGACATTCCCCATAGTAACCGAGGGTAAGACAGGTTTGTGTCCCCGCCGGCGGTTTCTGACCCGGACACCTCCTCTGCTGCCTCTCTTCCTAACTTTTGCCCTGGGCTTGATTTCTGGTAAATCGACATCAGGATCCAATAGACTTGATGCTGAAAACCGCAACTGAAGAAGCTCATGCCGGCTGTACGCTATGACGGGCAGACCTGGCCCTTTCATCACGTGGAATGTTTGTGCGGCTTTCCAAACAATCAATATCCACAGCCACAGAAGGCAAACAAATGTACGATTTTTAAGTGCAGCCATAATCATGTCGTCAGGGATCGATCACGCTAATAATCCAGAGTTAAGATACTTCCAAAAAAAACTTAAAACCACATAAAACACAGACGATCACACGCACAGTGGTGGCAGAGTCGCCAGCGAGGTGGGCGGCGCCTCTAGGTAAATTGACATTTATGTGCTTTCTACAGGATAATAATCCACGGCTAGATGTGCACAGTGCACTGCTCGATTTTAATGCATGACATGGTGGCAATAACCACTTGAAACGTGCCTCCATTATGCTCATTAAAATTGAGTAGTGCACACTAGCATTCTGTTCACTTCAAATCAGACACAAAGACAAATTAGTGAGGGAAGACTGCATTTATCTGAATGAATTACAACTTTTTTTATGAATTATCGAGAAAGAGAGAGAGAGAGATTGTGCGTGTGCTCAGCATCTGTCTACTAATGTAATGAGGGTGAGGGTGAGGCTGAGGCTGTGTTAGAAACCATTTGCATAAATTTATTGAGCAAACAGTTCAACAATCCAAAACGTGGGGCAGAAATCAGAGCTGTGGTCACTGGCAAAGACGTCAAAATCACAGTAATCAGTCTAACCAGCAAACAAGCACGGGAGCAATCCAAAAGGCAAAAACCAGAAAAACAGGCGATAAATCATACACGTAGTAATGATTTATCGTTGAGCTTGTTGAGCGCCAGGAGCACCACCTGGTGCTCAACAAGGATGTCCCTGTGGTCGTGGTGCTGGACGATGTCTTTGATAAGTGATTGATCCAGGATGTCAGGGGCGGCTACCCATGATCTTTCCTCAGGTCCATAGCCCTCCCAGTCCACCAGATATTGGAGCTGACCCCCTCGATTCCAGCAACTCATTCACCTTTTATGCTGGTGATCCATCTATATCCAGCGGTGGTGGTGGCTCTTGGTTCTCAGCATTGGGGTCACCATCCGGGTGGACTGGTTTGAGGAACGAGACACGGAAGGAGGGAGAAATCAGGTAATTAGTAGAAAGCTCAAGCTGGTACATGACCTCATTAACCTGTTTGATTATTTTAAATGGGCAAACATACCTGGGGCTGAGCTTCCTGCTCGGTAGCCGCAGCTTGAGGTCCCTTGTAGAAAGCCAGACCTGTTGTCCTGGTTGGTAGGGAGGGTGTGGGCGACATCGTCTGTTGGCCTGGAGCTCTTGTGTTCTAAAGGCTCTCTGTAGATGGACATGGGCACTGTCCCACACCTTCTTACTGCGTCTGATCCAGTCATCGACTGTAGGTACAGATGAGGGTTCACCTGACCACGGGAACAAGGGGGGTTGGTATCCCAACATGCATTGGAAAGGGGTCATGCCAGTGGAAGAATGAGTTAGGGAGTTTTGAGCATACTCAGCCCATGGAAGGAATTCTGCCTACTGGTTCTGTTCATGACTACAATAAGTTCTGAGATACCTACCAATCTCCTGGTTCAACTTTTCCACTTGGCCATTTGACTGTGGATGGTATCCTGATGTGAGACTTACATTGATGTCTAATTGCTTGCAGAAGGCTCTCCAAACCTGAGAGGTAAATTGGGTTCCTCTGTCAGAAATAATATTCTCAGGAAAACCATAGACTCTGAAAACATTGTGGAATAGTGCTTGAGCCATTTCCATGGCTGTAGGAGAGGGATCAAACAACAGGCTTTAGAGAAGCGATCAGTAATTATTAATATGGTGGTGAAACCATTGGAGAGTGGCAGGTCTGTGACAAAGTCTATGGACAAGTGAGACCAAGGACGCTGAGGAATTGGTAACGGTTGGAGGAGACCAGAAGGTTGGGGTCTTGGATTGAGTGCAAATTTTGGTAGGTCTTGACATAGGTTACCACATCTCTGGTCACCGATGGCCACCAGAAGGAGTACTGTAATAGACGGAGAGTGCAAGAAATTCCAGGATGTCCTGAGCTCAGAGGAGTGTGAACCCATTGCATGACAAACCTTGAGGCACAAAGTGTTTATTTGGGGGACAGTTTGCTGATGGTGGTTCTTGCTGATGGGCTCGTTGGATCTCTTTCATAATGTCCCAGGTTATTGGAGCAATGATAACAGAAGGTGGAAGAATAGATTCAGGTGTGACATTGTCTGTTGAAGGATTGTGATGTCTGGATAGAGCATCAGCCTTACTGTTCTTGCTGCCAGGTCTGTAGGTGACGGTGAACTGGAAACAAGTGAAGAATAAAGACCAATGGGCTTGATGTGGATTCAGCCGTTTGGCACTCTTGATGTATTCCAGATTTTTATGGTCTGTGATGACTTGGAATGGATTGACTGCTCCCTCAAGCCAATGCCTCCACTCTTCTATGGCTGCCTTCATGGATAAAAGTTCTTTGTTGCCTACATCATAGTTGCGCTCAGCAGAAGTCAGTTTTCTTGAGAAAAATGTGCAAGGGTAGAGTTTACCTGGTTGACCATAATGCTGGGAAAGAACGGCGTCTTTTGATGGTTTGCATTTTAGCAGTGACGTTAGGGGGGGATGCAATCAGACTGTAGTTATGAATGAAGCGTCTGAAGTTTGCAAAGCCGAGAAATCTCTGAAGTTCTTTTACTGTAGAGGGCTGAGGCCAGTCTGTGACTGCTCTGACCTTGGAATCATCCATCTCGACACCTTGATGACTGATGTTGTACCCAAGAAAGGACGTTTGCATGACATGAAACTCAAATTTCTCTGCCTTGACATATAGCTGGTTATCCAGCAGGCGGGAGAGTACTGTCTTGCCATTTGGATGTGTTCAGATTCAGACTTCGAGTAAATTAAGATGTCATCAATGTATGCCACTACACAGTGGTTCAGCAGATCTCTAAAAATTTCATTGATAAAAGACTGAAAGACTGCTGGAGCATTAGCAAGTCCATACGGCATGACCAAGTACTCATAGTGCCCCCTAGTGGTGTAGAAGGCAGTCTTCCATTCATCACCTTCACAAACCCTGATCAGGTTGTATGCACTTCTGAGGTTGAGCTTTGTATAGATCATGCCCTCACATAGTTGTTCAAGTGCAGAAGGAACCAGTGGAAAGGGGTAATGGAACTTGACAGTCACATTATTTAAACCTCTGTAGTCTATGCACGGCTTTAACCCTCTGGAGTCTAAGGGTATTTTTGGGGCCTGGAGAAATTGTCATGCCCTGACATTTGTGCTTTTTTTCAGTTTCTTATAAATATCTAAATGGCTAAAGTCTAATCTCACTGTAATCAGCACAAACTTTGCTATAATAACATGTGAGCAGCTTGTATGTACATGATTGTGTTTTTGAGAAAAAAAAATGTTATGCGTGGTTAGTGAAAAACTAAAAATGTTAAATCACTTGAATAAGGCCATAAAACACATACAGAACATTGGTTCCCAGGACTTTTGAGAACTGGAGCTTGTAGCCTAGAATTTTTCTTTCTAAATGATGTGAAAATCATCGTTTACTCACTTACAGAAAACAATATATTGATTTAAATTTTCTAAGACACTTTTTGTTGGTAAAAGTCATATGCGAGTAGGCGTCAACTATCATGAATTCAAACCTGAGAAGACAAAGGCCTGCATAATGAGCTGCATAATGAGCCATTCAGTCAGCTGTGTCACTGAGAGGGATGAGTTACAAGAAAGAATGTGAGGACAAAATAAATGTATATAATTTTATGTTTGTAGTTTATTTAGAATATTTAATTATCCCACAAAATAATTTAATATTCACTTGTGAGTGCAGATAAACAGTTTATTAGGAACAATCAAAGCTGACTTTCAAACTGAATTTTTTGCATCATTACTCCAGTCACACAATCCTTCAGAAATCCTTTTAACAATCTTATTTTCTACAAAAAACATTTGTTATTATCATTATTATTATTATTATTATTATTAATAATAATAATAATAATAATAATAATAATAATGTTAAAAACAGCTGAGAATATTTTTTCAGGTTTTTTTGGGGGGATAAATTGAAAGAACAGCATTGTTTGTTACATTTGTTACAGTTACATTTATTTGTTACATTTATGTTATTTACATCAAGCTTTTGAATGGTATAGTAGTGTATATTGTTATTGAAACTTCATTGAACTTGATTATACATTTAGTCAGGAATTATAGCTTGGAAAAAGTCTAACTAGTAAGATGTTTACATGTTATGTGAAAACTAGTACAAGTATATAAATAAATAAAAAGAGACTTACTCATGTTTATGATCTCTGCTGAATAAAGTGCTTCATTCTTTTTTTGGAAATCCAAATCTCAAATCCTCAACCACATCACATCTTTTTGGGGTGAATTATTAATTATGTATTATTCCTCTCATTGCGAAGCAAACAGTAAAATTAAAAAAAAACTTGAAGAACAGTCTCGCTGCGTTGTCTTCTGTTGTGTGGGCGTATTCAAGCCGCGCGCTTCAGTGAAACATTAGAATCTGAATAGCGCGTTCAGCGCGGGGGCGTGGTCGCATTAGAAGATAATGAAGGGAGACGTGAAAAATGGACATTGCGTTGTTTTCATATGGATTACTTTATCACAGAATAGTTGTTTTCGGCAGCACTTTTTTAGTTTAAAAGTAGACATGTCAGGCTTTCTATAGATATATCTCATGTCTCTTCGTTGAGTATTCACTGAGTTAGAGTTCATTTTAATGACGCGTTTGTAACTGAAGATCAGCGCAGACAAAGGCTGCAGACAGCACACCTTGCTTGTTATCTTTATTATATAAGTGCACAAAGTTTTGTTGTTATGTCTGTATACAAAAAAAAGTAGACCTTTTACAGATTCGATAGATGTATTGCTCTTATCTGTACGATCAAAACTGAAAGTGTAATTTAAGTTCTTTTCGGGGTTATCAGGAGAAAATGCCTCATAACGCGTATACGCATTAATCGACTTCAGAGGTTTAAGCCTCCATCTTACTTTTCCACAAAGAAAAATCCTGCGGTAGCTGGTGAAGTAGAGGGACAGATAAATTTGGGAGAGTCAATGATGTAGAAGGAAATGGCCTCTTGATGGAATAGTCCAGTATGGAGTTGAAGTGTTTGTGTTTGCTGGCTGATGCCATCTCCTATGGGTGTATTGTTAACAGCACTGATCTTGATGGGTAGCACACAGGGTTGAGTGGGAATGTTGAATTTGTTAATGATTACCTTGTGGATAAGATTCAGGGCAGCTCCAGAGTCTTTCAGTATCTACCCGAACAGGAAAAGTCAATGATTTGGTTAGAAGAAGAGAAAATTGTTCAACACTCACCTGGGTAGTAATCTTGGTGTTCCTCCGGGCTTTGTGTGGGCATCCTATGCTGTGGTGGCCTGTTTCACCACAGTAGTAGCACAGATTGAGTTGACGTCATCAAGTTCTCTCCTCTTCAGTGAGTCTTGAGAAACACAGTTGCATGGGCTCCTGGCTAGGCATTGACATGGGTACAGTGTTAATTTCGTTAACGAAGACGACGACGAAAAATATTCGTTAACGAACATTTTTTTCTGTAACTAAGACGTTATGCCACGTTTTCGTTAACTAGACGAGACTGGACTATAATGTTATTTGAGTACTACCGGACATTCAAAATGCATCCTATAGGCTATTGTCCTTCAAAATGTGCATCCCTGTCATTGGATTGCGATCGGATAAGGGGTGTTTGCATATTTAGTCAGTATAGCAGCCGCAGTGGATGGATAGGCTAATAAAACGTGAACTAGCGATCTGAAACAATGGCCTCAGCACCCGAAAAGGCACAGATAAGGTAACCAGACGTCCCGTTTTTCCCGAGAGTCACAATAC